>NC_057809.1:212372970-212387224 GCF_018294505.1 Triticum aestivum
TGGGGGGGGGGGGGTGAATATTTGCCGGTTGCGGGTCGAATTTTAGAGCTCGCCGCAAAAAAAAATCGGGACGACCCGTTTTACAAGACCTGGTCGGGATGAATTTTTGTCCCGGTCAAGTAAAGTGGGGTTATTTTACGGTACGGGGCAATATAGCGAATCTGCTAGAGTTGCTCTAATGGGTTTGATCATGTGCAGGAATCTTAAAGTGTGATACATGCCTATCCCCATAGGTACAATGTTCCCTCTCTTGCATCCGTCCATGATATAAGCATGACAATTACTAAAATCATGTATGAAAGCTTCTGCGTAGTAAGGAAACCGTCTTGTATCATGGCAAATTGCATGGAAACTTTCTCTATAGTATCATAGCAATTTATTGTTGTAATATATAGTATCATAGCAATTTATTGTTGTAATATGATAATCCTCTTCTGCTAACATGACAGTTCTCTTGTGTTGCAGCATGACAATTTTTAAATATGAGGGCTACTTTCTTTTCTTTTTATCCTAACACATGACAGCTGTAGTAGGGATAATTGTGTTTTTTTTCTGCACTGTGTTAAAAAAAAGTAATTATCACTACTACAACATGTCATACTTTGAAACATATGACAATTTTCTCTCCTGTAGTATGTCAACTTTCTTCTATAGCATGTCATTTTTTTATTAGCGTGAAAAATCCATCTGTCATAGGACGACAAATCTCTCTATTTTAGCATGACAACTCTTAAACGTTCCCTACGAGCTATTTTTTGAGCAAACGCCGAGGAAAATCGTCGTTCGCTCGTGAGCTTTGCTGAGGGAACGTTCGTTCACCCGAGGTCCTTCTATGGGAACGTGAGCTTCTTATTAGTCTAAGAAAAGTTCTAAACTCTTTAGAAAGTCTAAATTGCTTCAAGTGTTTCTTTTCTCTCCTTCGTTGGCTAGGGCAAATTCTTTCCTCCAGACTTTACCGGCGAGCCTGTGGATTTGCCTCCCCTCTACCTACCGCTTTAGCTGTCAGTGGTGGGGAGAAGAATTTCAGGGCCTTCACTCTGGCTAGTCGTTTAGCTTAGGTTTTTTCTGGCAGATGTCGGCACTTCTTCTTCAAGTTTATTTTTCGGCATCCGATCCTCCTCAAGTTCGTTCATCTGGACGTAGTCGATAAAGCTCCGCCTTAGATTTGCCGACTCTTTGGGGTGGTGAGGTTAGAGTTTCTGGTTGTATGTGTGCGATGAGGAGATTTGGTGTCAGTTGCTTCAGATCTATTCAAGGGTTCAATGACGACGACTATGGTTCGAGGGAACTGGTCCTTGGAGCATGCACGCAAAGACTTCCCGACTAACACTAGCAAGGTCAACCTGGCTCCGGTAGGGGAGCGACAATAGCGGCACATTGACGGCTCGTTCTGGCGCGGAGGCGGTGGTCGTTCGGTGGTAAATTTTATTATTATATTTTATACTTCTGATGAATATTAATAGATCTGGATCTTCTTCTTCTTCCAAAAAAAAGAGACTGAACTGCATTTGACTTCTTAAATGGAAATGCTTTCCAAACATAGACATGTTGAGTTAATTCAAGAGAGCATAGCTGTTCCCGGTAAAGAAAAACAAGTTCGGTCTGCATACAATAAGCTTGTCCGGCGCATGCCTCGAATTCATTTTTCCTTTAAATTACATATTTTTTGGATTTCACACCGGAAACTTAGAAGTTTGAATCCGTTCAGTTTGGATATTGATCGGTGTACATCTTTTAATCGGCATCTGCTGCATACCTATCCTGGCAATCCACTGGAATTTGCATCTGATGGTTCAGTTAGGAGCAAGTACTTGTAGAAGTTGGGCCTCGCAGACGCAGAGCTGGCAAACCACTCTCCAAACACCACCGGCTCCATGGCTCCATGCTAATGCAGCTGTTGATTGCACTCACGTAAACAACTCCACTCCGAAAAAAAAAGTCAAACAATCTGCTTCTGCTCAGCCACACCTCTATATATACAAGCACAGAATCCGGCACGCTCCAAGAAGCACTCACAGCCCAGGCAGCTCTGTCTCTCGTCACTCCAGGCAGGAAAGCACCGCACTGTCAAGTACGCAATGCCGCGCCACCTCGGCCTTCACGGCGTGATCGCCGCCGGCGCGTCGCGCCACCTCGCCCTGCACCACAGCGGCGTGATCGCGGCCGCGGTGCCGGCGGCGGCGGCGTTCCTGGCCGTGTGCACGCTGGCGCTGGCGCTGTGCGCGTCGCACTCGGGGGCGGGGGCGGCGGCGACAGAGCGGCTGCGGCGCGCGCTGGCGAGCGTGAGCCGCCGGAGGACGGACCCGGTCATCAGCATCCACCAGGTGCAGCCCGGCGGCGTAGGGGCCGACGCGTCCCCGCCGCCTTGCGTCTGGCAGAAAGGGATCCTCATGGGAGGGAAGTGCCAGCTGCCGGACTTCTCCGGCGTCATCAACTACGACCCCGCCGGCAACATGGTCGCGCCCGGCCGTCCTCGGGCCTTGCCGGCGCTTGGCTGGTGATCGATCGGTCGACGCCATGAACTCGTCCAATCGAGAGTGACGTGTGTGCTGTACGTGTGACGTGGACTCGTAGCAGTAATCTGCTATGCAGAGTAGCATCCCCACATGGGCTGGAGTGGATTTTCTTTCCTTGCGACAGGGAAAATTCTTAGTATTGGGTATCAATCTCTATTAATATTCTCTTGGGACTTGTGTGTTCCTCTCTTTTTTATCGAGAATCTCCTTATGTACTTTACGTGGCTAAGATTTCCGGCTGAAATTTGTGCCTGAGTTTAGGCGTATGTGAACTGTTTTTTAAGCACCACGTCGAAGCAAAGTAATTCGATCAGCGTCGCCGCCGCCGTACGTCCTGGTCTGCACGACTCAAACACATGCACGCGTGCAGAAAAGACGTGGAATTGCATGTCCAGCTAGTCTCTGGTCTGGTCTCCATCCGATCGAGAAGCATAGGTAGGGTACAATCGATCGATCGATCGATGTCGTGGTGACACACGTGCGGACCTTGGGGACCTCTTATTTCACTTGCTTTCCATGGCGTGGCACACCCGCCAGGGCCGGCCGTCGCCCAGGGCGTGGCGTACGGGAGCCTGGCTCAGGATAGGAGCATTGGGCCGAACCCCTGCATGTTAGCCGCTGAGCCACACGATGGACAGAGGTTAGCTTATCGACGAGCTCGCTCGAGGTCGGCGACGAGTACTAAACGACGAAGGAGGCATCTGAGGATGAGCTGGCATCCTGCCCACGAAGGCACACTTCAACGCTGTCACGGTGGAACAGCAGCCGGTGCCGTCCGTGTTACTGTGTTAGCATTCCGGCAGGCATAGGAGGAGCAGGGCAACAATCTTCGGCTCCTTGACGAGCACCGGCTCATGGAGGGGAAAATCACGGGCGAGCACAAGAAGGATGATGCTCTCGCGGCCATGGTCGCAGAAGATCCGGGCTTCCTAGATGAGCAGCGGGCCTTATACCAGTTCATGCGTAGCGCTCATGACATCCATCGCGGATGCGCCATACGGGCGCTGGCGGCTACGTGTCCTATGGGCGGATAGAGACACCCTCTTCGTGGGGATATGCACGGAGGCAAACGAAGAGGAGGCACAGGTGACCGCAGACGCCGCCAGCTCCGTATCGACCATGCCCCCACCACGGTTTGCTCCCCGCTGCAACAACCACGAGGCCGATCTATCCACGTCCGACGCCGTTGACACGGTGGACTCTGACGAGGAAGAGTAGGCCATGGGACGCCACCATGGCTTGGGTCCTAGGACGACCACACCCCATGTCTTATTCTTCCCCTCCCGCAACTTCACTTCCCTGGGCTCATAATCTGTGAGCTTACCGACATGGGAAAGATATGACGTGGGGCACGAACACTGCCACGACTGACAATCATTTACACTAGGTTAAAAATGTCGTCCGTTTTTTCTTAGTTGAAATATGTCAAAAATATAATGATTTTATTTCAGTTTAAATGAAAATCATCTAGTTTGTTCAAATCACGTTTGAAATGTATGCGCTCATGGTTGGACGACCGGCTCCTGTATCACTGTCCACGGACGCCGCGTTCGTTTTAGGGGTCCGCGTCGGAGAAGCCTTAATGGGTGGAACAATTATCAAGTTGGTTACTAGAGCACCACTCTGTATTCGGGGTGAAAACCCATATTCTAGTCTTACCTAGTTGGAATCAACAATGATAGACTTCCATCATCTCCTTATTGAAGATGTTATCTTTGCACTGATACCGACGATGTTGAAATCCTTGCCTTGCTTTTAAGCTGGAGTTGACGACGTTGGTACAAGTGTGCATTACACTCATTAAGAAGTTTGTTGTGGAAGAATGGTGACAGAGTTTGATGGAAATATGTCCTATAGGCAATAATAAAGTTATTATTATTATATTTCCTTATTCATGATAAAGGTTTATTATTCATACTAGAATTGTATTGATCGGAAACTTAAATACATGTGTGGATACATAAACAAATACCGTGTCACTAGTGAGCCTCTACTAGACTAGCTCGTTGATCAAAGATGGTTAAGGTTTCCTAACCATGGACATGAGTTGTCACTTGATAACGGGATCACATCATTAGCAGAATGATGTGATGGACAAGACCCATCTATTAGCTTAGCATATGATCGTTCAGTTTATTGCTAATGCTTTTTTAATGTCAAATACATATTCCTTCGACCATGAGATAGTGCAACTCCTGGATATCGCAGAAATACCTTGTGTGCTATCAAACGTCACAACGTAACTGGATGATCATAAATATGCTTTACAAGTATCTCCGAAAGTGTCTGTTGAGTTGGCATGAATCGAGATTGGGATTTGTCACTCTGTATGATGGAGAGGTATCTCTGGGCCCTCTCAGTAATACACATCACAAAAAGCTTGCAAGCAAAGTGACTAAGGAGTAAGTTGCAAGATGATGTATTACGGAATGAGTAAAGAGACTTGCCGGTAACGAGATTGAACTAGGTATGAAGATTGTTGGGAGGATGAACCCCGGGCAGGCAACGAAACCCGGATCCTTTTCAAAAACGACGTGGCCAGCATCGCCCCTCAAGCCGGCTTGCGCTTGGCCGGGTTGCTCGACCCGGCCAAGCCCCTCGACCCGACCTAATCCTCAACTCGGCCCCAACAACCAGCTCAAGACAGCCGAGCCCGGCATACCAATACTTCTCCAACAAGCCAACTCCTCCCTTGGCGTGTTCTCCAACCCAGCCGAGGGTCAGCTCCTGTCCCATCCCAGCCGTACGATGGGACGAGTCTCCACCAACTGATGACCGAAGCCGCAGAACCCCGCCCATGCCTCTGGTCAGCCGGACGAGGCAACAGTGCCCCCACCTACCCGCTGACCAGGGCCGCCGTGGCAACAGTGCACCCATCGTCACCAATGACGCCAACAAGCGGCGACCTGATGAAGAGCCACTGTAGCCGACTCAACCCGGCCACTCCCTGACGATCGACAAGACGACCGACAGTGCCCCCGTACCCGGTGGGTCCCATGCTCGGGGAACCCGGTGATGCCTGGTACTCGGCGGGTCCTAGCACTGGGTTCCTGGACACTGACGACCCGACCCTACGACCTTGTAACATTACCATTGTACCTCTGGGGGTTGACCCCCCAGGAGCCCTCATGCATACAGGCAGATAAACTCCTTCACTGGCACAGGCGATCACTCACACACACCTAGCTAGCAACGCCCGGGAAGAGGGAGCTGCTGTCACGCCCTCGATGCGGCTATATCACCCATGTGTCGAAGCATGACTTAGAGGCATAACCACATTGAAAGCAATGTCGCAAGTGAGGTAATCTTCACACAACCCATGTAATACATAAGGGAAAGGGATACATAGTTGGCTTACAATCGCCACTTCACACAATTACATGAATAAAGCATTACATCAAACAGATACAATCAAGGTCCGACTACGGAACCAAAATAAAAGAAGAACCCCAAATGTGACAAGGTCCCCTATCGACCCCAACTGGGCTCCACTACTGATCAACTAGAACGAAACAACACAAAGGGCAAGATCTTCATCGAGCTCCTCCTGAGCTTGGTTGCGTCATCTGCACGGACTCATCGGCACCTACAAGCTGGTTTTGGAAGTATCCGTGAGTCATGGGGACTCAAGAATCTCACACCCTCGCGATCAAGACTATTTAAGCTTATGGGTAAGGTAAAAGGTATGAGGTGGAGCTGCAGCAAGCGACTAGCATATATGGTGGCTAACATACGCAAATGAGAGCGAGAAGAGAAGGCAAAGCACGGTCGATAAAAGTATGATCAAGAAGTGATCCTAGAACAACCTACGTCAAGCATAACTCCAACACCGTGTTCACTTCCCGGACTCCGCCGGAAAGAGACCATCACGGTTACACACGCGGTTGATGTATTTTAGTTAAGGTCAACTTCAGGTTTTCTACAACTGGACGTTAACAAATTCCCATCTGCCCATAACCGCGGGCACGACTTTCGAAAGTTCAAAACCCTGCAAGGGTGTCCCAACTTAGCCCATGACAAGCTCTCACGGTCAACGAAGGATATTCCTTCTAGCGGGAAGGTCCGATCAAACTCGGAATCCCGGTTACAAGACATTTCGACAAGGTAAAACTAAACCAGCAACACCGCCCGAATGTGCCGACAAATCCCGATAGGAGCTGCACATATCTCTTTCTCAGGGCACACTCAGATTGTCCTAGGTACAGGTAGGCCAACCCAGAGTTGCCCCTGGTGGCCACCGGTAGCTGACAGGTTGGACCAACACTCAGAGGAGCACTGGCCCCGGAGGGGGGGGGGGTAAATAATGATGACCCTCAGGAGCGCGACTCCCAAGGGAAAAGAAAAGGCTAGGTGGCAAATGGTAAAACCAATGCTGGGCATTGCTGGAGGAGTTTTACTCAAGGCGAACTATCAAGGGGTTCCCATAATAGCCCAACCGCGTAAGGAACGCAAAATCCGAGAACATAACACCGATATGACGAAAACTAGGGCAGCAAGAGTGGAATAAAACACCAGGCATAAGGCCGAGCCTTCCACCCTTTACCAAGTATATAGATGCATTAATTAAATAAGATATATGGTGATATCCCAACAAGTAAACATGTTCCAACAAGGAACAACATCTCCATGTTCCAACAAGGAACAAACTTCAATCTTCACCTGCAACTAACAACGCTATAAGAGGGGCTGAGCAAAGCGGTAACATAGCCAATCAACAGTTTGCTAGGACAAGGTGGGTTAGAGGCTTGGTTCAACAATATGGGAGGCATGACAAGCAAGTGGTAGGCATCATAACATAGGCATAGCAAAAGAGCGAGCAACTAGCAAGCAAAGATAGAATTGATTTCGAGGGTATGATCATCTTGCCTGAAATCCCTCAAGGAAGAAGAACGAGTCCATGAAGAAGATAAACGGACGAAGTCGAACGAATCCTCACAACACGACGTTATCGGAACCAACCCGAAGAAGCAACACCGGAAAGGAGCACACAACATAGTAAACAACCAACACATAATCATGGCATGATGCACAATCAAGTATGATGCATGTCCGGTTTAATGAAGCATGGCATGGCAAAGTGCACAAACAATCCTACAAATTAAGTGGAGCTCATTATGCAACGAGTTGCATATTGACGAAACACCACGACAAGTTATTTAGTTCGATCTCTTTTATGTACCCAACAATATTAAATGTTGTTAAACATGGCAAGAGGGTGAAGCAAAAGAAAACTACCTATCTAGGCAAGTTTAAATAAGGCCGGAAACAACGAACAACAATTCCGGTAAATCCCCATGTGCATATATTAGGTTTGGTCCTGTTCTGCCCTAAACCATATTTTATAGTTATTAAACATGCAAGATGATGCCACCATGTTAAACTAGGCAAAATTCTACCCCATTTATATATAAAGTTTGTTAAAAACGGATGTACGGTTATTTAGTTATGAATTAAACCATTTTAGCATGGCATATGGACAAAGTTACACAAACAGCATTTTAAACATTTTAAACATGCATGAAAGTTGGATATTGTGAAACTAGATGAAATTCTAATCAGGTTACATATATAAATTGTTTAGATCCGATGCACGGTTGTGAAGTTATTAAATGAATGATCATGAAGGGGTTTTCTGCAAAACAACCGTCTCAGGAATATTAGCTAAATTCGTCTCGAGGGAAAAAATGCTACATGGGCCGAATCCTGTTGGCCCAACAGGAAGAGGGGATTTGGAGGGCGGCTCACATCGGCCTTGAGGCCGAATCCGGCTGGCGTTGTGGAACTGGGCCGGGGCGAACTGGCCTTGGCGGTGGAGGCCCATGGCGAAGACGAGACAGGGGAGCGCTGGCGCGGTTGTCGTCCTCCCCACGATGCAAGACGAGCCGGCAGTGTGGTTCTCCGACGAGGGCAGCATGGGATGAAGCGGAGGCCGGGGAACGGAGCGGGAGGCGGATCCGGGGCGGGGGACGCCAGATCCGGCGAATCCGGACGACGCCGGAAGCTGGGCGGCAGCGAGGAACTCCGAGCGGCGGCGCTGTGTATGACCAGAGAGAGAGAGCAAGCTATAAGGGAAGGAGGAATAGAAACGGAGGAAGGGAGGAGCTGGCGGCCGGGAACGCGACCTGGGCGACGTCGTGGAGTAAGGGTCGCCGGCGATGCGGTGGGCTCCGGTGGCCGGCGGGCCTTGCGGGAGCATCGAGCGGCGGCCTCCCTCCCGATCCAGATCGGATCGAGGAGGTGCAGCAGGAGCGAGTAGGCGCTGACTCGGGATCAGGCGCAGATGGGCTTCCAGGGCCCCAATTTGGGTCCTGGTGGGCCCGCGGGCTTCGCGGCGGCGTGGAGAGACCAGGGGCGACGTGGAGGCGCGGGAGCGGTCCTGAGCCGTGGCGCAGGTGGCGGCCGGCCCTGTTGGGCGGCGCCAAGTGGCGAGGAGGGGCTGGAGCGGCGCGGAAATTGATGGGGAGGGGGCTAGAGGTAGGTGGAAGGCTAGGGATGCCCAAAAATGGCAAGGGGGGCTTCTTAAATAGGCAGGGGTCTAGGGTTAGGGGTTTTCATCCGTTTTCGGACCCTCGGATCGCGATCGGACGGCTCCAGGCATGAGGAGGAGTAGGCTGGGCCTAGGTGGCTGTGTAGAAGGGCTAGAGAGGAAAGAGAGGGAAAACCCGACAACAGTTTTCGGAGAACGAAAACGTCCGACGTATGACCGACTATAATGTCGCTATAGTTAACCGTTGGGGCATCAAACGAACTCCGAATGCGATGAAACTTGACAGGCGGTCTAGCTACACTAAAATAAGACCACACGTCAACTCTCATCCCATTCCGAGAACATTTTCCGGCCACTTATAAAATACTATTTTGGACATGCCGCGGGCGCGTGCAAGTGTGTCTGGACTCGGAACGGACAACAGAGAGAACTGGGGAAACCCGAACGGATGCAAGTTTTGAAAACATGATGATGCAATGCATATGATCCAATGACAAGATGCAACACACAAGCGAATGACATGGCAACAACGGCGAATAACTAGAAGACACCTGGCACATCGGTCTCGGGGCGTCACAACCCTCCACCACTACGAGAGGATCTCGTCCCGAGATCTAGAATGGCACCGGAGGGAAAACGGAAGAGAAAGAGAAGAGGTAAAACCAAGTTGCTTCTTTGACAAACGAGTGAAACCATGAACCTTGAAAAGGTTAATCCATTTTGAGAAAAGAAAACAACAGAGATGATCGAAGCTGAAAACACTCCGTTAGAAAAGAGGAACAAGGGAGAACAACTTCGGGCAGCACTCTGATTGAAAAGAAAAGGAATTAAATAAGAACTTGATAAGATGAGAAGATACTTGATGAAATCACAATACACTGCCTCTGTAACTATTGAATGAATGGAACAAGGGGTAAGAAAGATCTCGGACATCACTCCGGTTTAGAAGAGATGAAAAACTAGATAACATGAAAGAGCTTGAGAAAAAGGGACACAATACTCCGGTTAAAAGGATAAACACGATCAAAACATGGTCTTTGCCAAAACGAGATTATGGGTTGAAAAGTGCAACATGACAAGGCCTCCGGAACAAAAGTAAGAATGGAATGAAGTGAACGAAGGGAAACAAGGTCTTGACGGAGCATGCTTACCACAAACGCTAGAACGGAGTTGTTGGAAAACCAACAACGAAAAGAATAAGCTTGATATGGTCTTATGGAATACAACTCAAATTATGAGGTGTCAACCTGCCACTCACGGGAAGCAGAATTGGATTGATATCAACAAGGAGACGAGAAACTATATCGCGTCGGAAAAAGGATAAATGAAGAAATTGGGTCATTTATAAGCACCATAATTAGCAACAATCCTAAGGGAAGGCTTTAGGTGAAAAATAAACCCAAGATAACTCCAAAGAAGAGATTGATGGATTTAAAATACCTCATTCTTAACAACATGTGAATCATGAGACATGAACTCAAGTTATCAAGAATGACATAATACCACCTCGAATGATACGGTTGAAAGAATTGCACTTTAAAATGCAAGATAAAGAATACTTGAGCTCCTCTGAAAAGAATCTCGATGAACACTTCGAGAAGGAATTAAATCCTTGTGAACCATCATGTAGAGCCTCCATGAAGAATTCCGTTAAACAAAAGGATGATCAAACGAAAGGAAAAAGAAGTTGAAAACACAAGGTGAATCCTTGTAAAGATTTTTGATAGATCTCCGTGATTACATAATTGCGAGAGCTTGGAACTCCGGGAAAGAAAGATGAGCACTTGAAACCAAGAATAAGTATGATGAACCACTCCGGAAAATAGAAATTGAATAAACTCGATGAAACAAGAATAAGAATTACATTATGCGTATCCTTCACCAATTAAAATTGATGACAAGCAATGGAATTGACATACTACTTATTCTCGTAGAAAAGATTAAGAGAGATATCGATAACTTGATAAGGACTTGATGGAACCGCCGGTGGGATTTGGAACAACGAATGAATTGATATGATAAACAAGGAAGAGAAATCTTGAACGAACCACCGTAAGAATTAAAATGAACGAAAATACATGAGAGAGTTTAGATACAAGAGAGCAAAGAGATCATGAACTGATTAGAGAATATACTTGAATGATGCACCGGTTAGATTTGGAGAATGAGAGCTGACAATTGAGAATGAATAAACCTGAATTTATGGACTCCCAGATAATCAAACTGAGAAGACTCCTGAATTGCTCCGGATAGGTGAAAAGAATTTTCCTAATCCAAAAACAACTATGAGAGGATGGCAACAAGCTAGAATGACGAATCTTGAAGAGAATGGAGCAAAACTGAGAGAAACTCTTCTTCGGTCTTCAAATGTTGAGAATGACGAGGAGAAACACCACCATGAATTACTGAGGCACACCGGAATGAAAAAAAATGGAAAGGTTGAGCCAACGATGAAAAGATTTTTAAAGATCTTGGAGAAAGGCATTTGACTGATGATAATTCATACTTACGTCAAACTTTGAAACGAATTAAGGATAGCTCCGGGAAAATAAGAAGAGTCAGGTAAGATCCTGGGAAAAGACCTGTGGGTTAGGGCCCACTCAAGAGAAACACCGTTGATGATTTAAAATATAGATTGCGCCGGTTGATTTAAATGGCTTGAATGAGATAACATCCTCGAAAGATCTTGAACGAAAGCAGAGTAGAAACATGAATCTTCGAGATATCTTGAGCACTCCGGAACAAATGAATAGCGAGAAGTGAATTATTATGAGGTGCACCAGTATGAGAAGGCATTTGAAACGAGGAAAGGATAAGATCCATAAAGCTTGAATTAAATCCACCGGAGAAGAAAAGATCGAAGAATACAACACTTGAAGCTCCGTTAGAATCCTCATGAGAATCACCGGATAAGGACATTGACGGAAAAGGAATGGAGAGACTTCACACAATAAAAGGATACTTGAAAAAGAAATCCTAGTCCTTGAGGAAAAAGGGTGGGTGGGCGGGAAGAACAAAGGCAACTTGGAACGAATGAAGCAAACACCGTTGAGAAGAACTGATAATTGATCTTGCAAAGGTTGAAGTGATCGGATCCAGTTGAAGAGAAAACTCGCCGGGTTGAAAAGGATTGACATGACAATCTCAATTATCAAGAAGGATTAGTATTCACATCAGAGTATGAGAACACCATTTGGGGAAGGTATGGAATCAACATTTGACTTCGAAGCAACTCGAATACCACAACTCAAAACAAAACAAAGGATTGGCTTGCAGAATAAGCCGGAACAAACATATGATAGAGATTTCGTCCGAAGTTTTTGTGGTGGGGCCTACACGGGCTCGATCGTACAACACCATCATGTACAAGGTAGTGCACATGACATACGAAGCGTCCCCGAGTCGGCATAGCCAAGGACTCTTTAAGACACAACGAGACCACTGTAAAACCAACCGTGAATAGGCGGACCACTAGACGTCGAACCCCAATTTCATATCATATATCCGTCGAAAAGATATCCTAAGAGCTACTTGAATTCCCACTTATAAACTCCCGAAACTTTCCCGGTTATGCAATCAGGTGTTGGGGATACAGGGGAAGCATAATATCTCACCCAAAACTAGCAAATCCTACATGCAGCTGTATCCATCCTTCAACACATAACCAAGAAAGCTTCGGAAATCGTCTACCTCAACCTTCGAAAAGCATCCGTTATACGAGTTATGGCAATACTCCCGAAATCCCGCCCCAGTACTGGGTGGCGTTGAGGTTATCTCACCAACAACTGCATAAAAGAGATTTTCAATGTCGGTGAAACTAAACTCAGGTATTCCAGAACTACAACGATAAAATTGTGACGACAACACCTCGGAGCTCAACTCCCCGAGACACTGCCACAACCCCTAAATGTCAGGAGGCACCAAGAACAATGTTCTCTCACAAAACCATCGGAACGATTCCAAGATACCCGCGTGATCCTAAATTTTTTTTGTGAAAATTTGAGAAGAGAAGAGTCAAAACTCTACGTCGGGATGCCTTACCAGAGCGATGAAGGGACTAGGGAGTAAAAAGAATTCCTAAACTCTCCAATATATAATTCCTAAATGACTCAAAACATTTTTCTAGACTCAACAACGGCTGCTAATCCGATCAAGCAGTGGGGGCTCCTAAGGTCGGGGAAGGCTCTGATACCAACTTGTCACGCCCTCGATGCGGCTATATCTCCCACGTGTCGAAGCACGACTTAGAGGCATAACTGCATTGAAAGCAATGTCGCAAGTGAGGTAATCTTCACACAACCCATGTAATACATAAGGGAAAGGGATACATAGTTGGCTTACAATCACCACTTCACACAATTACATGAATAAAGCATTACGTCAAACAGATACAATCAAGGTTCGACTACGGAACCAAAATAAAAGAAGAACCCCAAATGCGACAAGGTCCCCTATCGACCCCAACTGGGCTCCACTACTGATCAACTAGAACGAAACAACACAAAGGGCAAGATCTTCATCGAGCTCCTCCTGAGCTTGGTTGCGTCATCTGCACGGACTCATCGGCACCTGCAAGCTGGTTTTGGAAGTATCTGTGAGTCACAGGGACTCAGCAATCTCACACCCGCGCGATCAAGACTATTTAAGCTTATGGGTAAGGTAAAAGGTATGAGGTGGAGCTGCAGCAAGTGACTAGCATATATGGTGGCTAACATACGCAAATGAGAGCGAGAAGAGAAGGCAAAGCACGGTCGATAAAAGTATGATCAAGAAGTGATCCTAGAACAACCTAGGTCAAGCATAACTCGAACACCGTGTTCACTTCCCGGACTCCGCCGGAAAGAGACCATCACGGTTACACACGCGGTTGATGTATTTTAATTAAGGTCAACTTCAGGTTTTCTACAACCGGACGTTAACAAATTCCCATCTGCCCATAACCGCGGGCACGGCTTTCGAAAGTTCAAAACCCTGCAGGGGTGTCCCAACTTAGCCCATGACAAGCTCTCACGGTCAACGAAGGATATTCCTTCTAGCGGGAAGGTCCGATCAGACTCGGAATCCCGGTTACAAGACATTTCGACAAGGTAAAACTAAACCAGTAACTCCGCCCGAATATGCCAACAAATCCCGATAGGAGCTGCACATATCTCTTTCTCAGGGCACACTCAGATTGTCCTAGGTACGGGTAGGCCAGCCCAGAGTTGCCCCTGGCAGCCACCGGCAGCTGACAGGTTGGACCAACACTCAG
>NC_057809.1:212387444-212439287 GCF_018294505.1 Triticum aestivum
CTCAGGAGCGCGACTCCCAAGGGAAAGGAAAAGGCTAGGTGGCAAATGGTAAAACCAATGTTGGGCATTGCTGGAGGAGTTTTACTCAAGGCGAACTATCAAGGGGTTCCCATAATAGCCCAACCGCGTAAGGAACGCAAAATCCGGGAACATAACACCGGTATGAAGGAAACTAGGGCGGCAAGAGTGGAACAAAACACCAGGCATAAGGTCGAGCCTTCCACGCTTTACCAAGTATATAGATGCATTAGTTAAATAAGATATATGGTGATATCCCAACAAGTAAACATGTTCCAACAAGGAACAACATCTCCATGTTCCAACAAGGAACAAACTTGAATCTTCACCTGCAACTAACAACGCTATAAGAGGGGCTGAGCAAAGCGGTAACATAGCCAATCAATGGTTTGCTAGGACAAGGTGGGTTAGAGGCTTGGTTCAACAATATGGGAGGCATGACAAGCAAGTGGTAGGCATCGTAGCATAGGCATAGCAAAAGAGCGAGCAACTAGCAAGCAAAGATAGAAGTGATTTCGAGGGTATGATCATCTTGCCTGAAATCCTGCAAGGAAGAAGAACGAGTCCATGAAGAAGATAAACAGACAAAGTCGAACGAATCCTCACAACACGACGTTATCGGAACCAACCCGAAGAAGCAACACCGGAAAGGAGCACACAACATAGTAAACAACCAACACATAATCATGGCATGATGCACAATCAAGTATGATGCATGTCCGGTTTAATGAAGCATGGCATGGCAAAGTGCACAAACAATCCTACAAATTAAGTGGAGCTCATTATGCAACGAGTTGCATATTGACGAAACACCACGACAAGTTATTTAGTTCGATCTCGTTTATGTACCCAACAATATTAAATGTTGTTAAACATGGCAAGAGGGTGAAGCAAAAGAAAACTACCTATCTAGGCAAGTTTAAATAAGGCCGGAAACAACGAACAACAATTCCGGTAAATCCCCATGTGCATATATTAGGTTTGGTCCTGTTCTGCCCTAAACCATACTTTATAGTTATTAAACATGCAAGATGATGCCACCATGTTAAACTAGGAAAAATTCTACCCCATTTACATATAAAGTTTGTTAAAAACGGAGCTACAGTTATTTAGTTATGAATTAAACCATTTTAGCATGGCATATGGACAAAGTTACACAAACAACATTTTAAACATTTTAAACATGCATGAAAGTTGGATATTGTGAAACTAGATGAAATTCTAATCAGGTTACATATATAAATTGTTTAGATCCGATGCACGGTTGTGAAGTTATTAAATGAATGATCATGAAGGGGTTTTCTGCAAAACAACCGTCTCAGGAATATTAGCTAAATTTGTCTCGAGGGAAAAAAATGCTACATGGGCCGAATCCTGTTGGCCCAACAGGAAGAGGGGATTTGGAGGGCGGCTCACATCGGCCTTGAGGCCGAATCCGGCTGGCGCTATGGAACTGGGCCGGGGCGAACTGGCCTTGGCGGTGGAGGTCCATGGCGAAGACGAGACAGGGGAGCGCTAGCGCGGTCGTCATCCTCCCCACGATGCAAGACGAGCCGGCGGTGTGGTTCTACGACGAGGGCAGCATGGGATGAAGCGGAGGTCGGGGATCGGAGCGGGAGGCGGATCCAGGGCGGGGGACGCCAGATCCGGCGAATCCGGACGACGCCGGAAGCTGGGCGGCAGCGAGGAACTCCGAGCGGCGGCGCTATGTATGACCAGAGAGAGAGAGGAAGCTATAAGGGAAGGAGGAATAGAAATGGAGGAAGGGAGGAGCTGGCGGCCGGGAACGCGACCTGGGCGACGTCGCGAAGTAAGGGTTGCCGGCGATGCGGTGGGCTCCGGTGGCCGGCGGGCCTTGCGGGAGCATCGAGCGGCGGCCTCCCTCCCGATCCAGATCAGATCGAGGAGGTGCAGCGGGAGCGAGTAGGCGCTGACTCGGGATCGGGCGCAGATGGGCTTCCAGGGCCCCGATCTGGGTCCTGGTGGGCCCGCGGGCTTCGCGGCGGCGCGGAGAGACCAGGGGCGACATGGAGGCGCGGGAGCGGTCCTGAGCGGTGGCGCAGGTGGCGGCCGGCCCTGTTGGGCGGCACCAAGTGGCGAGGAGGGGCTGGAGCGGCGCGGAAATTGATGGGGGAGGGGGCTAGAGGTAGGTGGAAGGCCAGGGATGCCCAAAAATGGCAAGGGGGGCTTCTTAAATAGGCAGGGGTCTAGGGTTAGGGGTTTTCATCCGTTTTCGGACCCTCGGATCGCGATCGGACGGCTCCAGGCACGAGGAGGAGTAGGCTGGGCCTAGGTGGCTGTGTAGAAGGGCTAGAGAGGAAAGAGAGGGAAAACCCGGCAACAGTTTCCGAAGAACGAAAACGTCCGGCGTATGACCGACTATTATGTCGCTATAGTTAACCGTTGGGGCATCAAACGAACTCCGAATGCGATGAAACTTGACAGGCGATCTAGCTACACTAAAATAAGACCACACGTCAACTCTCATCCCATTCCGAGAACATTTTCCGGCCACTTATAAAATACTATTTCGGACATGCCGCGGGCGCGTGCAAGTGTGTCTGGACTCAGAACGGACAACAGAGAGAACTGGGGAAACCCGGACGGATGCAAGTTTTGAAAACATGATGATGCAATGCATATGATGCAATGACAAGATGCAACACGCAAGCGAATGGCATGGCAATGACGACGAATAACTGGAAGACACCTGGCACATCGGTCTTGGGGCGTCACAGCTGCCTAAGCCTTGGTCAGCCTTCCTTCTTCCTCCAAACAGCTCTAGGAGCAACCCTGTGCTGTTACATATAGACCACACTTGGCAGGACTAGGGGTGTTATCTCTTCGGAGAGCCCCGAACCTGGGTATGTCTTGCGTCCCGCGCTCACTCATGCCGACCTCGCCTCTGGAGCCCACCAGTGCCCTCGAGCCTCCTCCTCACTTTAGCCATCCCTTGGCATCTTGTGACGCCCCGAGACCGATGCGCCAGGTGTCTTCCAGTTATTCGCTGTCGTTGCCATGTCATTCGCTTGCGTGTTGCATCTTGTCATGTCATCATGTGCATTGCATCATCTTGTTTTCAAAACTTGCATCCGTCCGGGTCTCCCAATTCTTTCCGTCGTCCGTTCTGAGCCCGTCCACACTTGCACGCGCCCGCGACACGTCCGGAATATTATTTTATAAGTGGCCGGAAAATGTTCTCGTAATGAGTTGAAAGTTGGCATGCGGTGTTTTTATACTGTAGGTAGGCCGCCTGCCAAATTTCATCGCATTCGGAGTTCGTTTCATGCCCCAACGGATAAATATAGCGGCAATAGTAGCCGGTCTTTTCGTCGAACGTTTTCGGTCTCCGAAAACCATGTCGGACTGCATCTCTCCCCTCCCCTCTCAGCCTAACCCTCCTACATAGCCCACAAACCCCACCTAGTCCCCCTCCGTCCGGAGCCGTCCGATCGCGATTCGAGGGTCCGAAAATGGACTAAAACCCCCCTCTCCTTGCCCATTCCTATAAATGGATACTCCCTCCTCCAATTTTGGAAACCCTAGCCATCACCCCTCGTTTTCCGCACCCCTCCATAGTGCCGCCGCCACTTGGCGCCTCCTCCTCCACCTCCTAGCCGCAGCAGCCCGCGAAGCCCATCCGGGGCCCGCTCGGGCCCGTGCGCCGCCGCTTCGCAGCACTGTGCCCGCAGCCACGGGAGGGGGCCGAGCTTCTCTCTCTCCGTCCAGCCCCGCACCGGCCGACAGGCCACCGGAGTCGCCCGACGGCGCAGGATCCAGCAGGCCAGACCCGCCTCTCTCTCCTTCCCCTCCGTCCTCCCTCTCCCGCACCTCACTCTCTGTCTCCTGCACAGGAGCAAGGAGATCTGCCGCCGCCGCCATGGACGTCCTCGAGCTCCACCGCGTCGAATCCGCCTCCCACCGCCGGGAACCGGTTCCCCTCACCAGATCTAAAGTGGATCCATCCGTCCTCGTGCTTCGCAAACCCCACCGCTGATTTGCTCGCCGGAGATCTTCTACCGCCGCCGCGGTTGTCCTCTGCATCGCCCGCTCGTCCAGACGCGTGTTGACCTCATCGTCGACCACGTGAAGCCCAGCGCCAGCATGGCCAGCCTCCTCTGATTTCGACCGGGCCTCGGCCCATGGGCGAGACAACACCCGAACTCCCCCTGCACTGTTGGGCCGCCAGATTCGGCCCAACACATGTTTTTTTCCTAGACGATTTTTCCTATTTTTTCCAGAGATGTCAGTTTTACAAAAAAGTCCCTCATGTTCATACATTTAATATCTCACAAACTATGCATCACATGTAAAAACTTTATATATGAAATATGACTATAATTTCATCTAGTTTAATAATATCCAACTTTCAATCATGTTTGACATGTTTAAAATGATGTTTGCTTTAATTTTCTCAAATAACATGCTAAAATGATTTAATTCATAACTAATTAACCGTTGCTCAGATTTAAATAATCTTTATATGTAAATGGGGTAGAAAGTTGCCTAGTTTAACATGGTGGCATTGCTTTGCATGTTCAACAACTCTAAAATATGCTTTAGGGAAGAACAGTACCAAATCTAATATATGCTCATGGGGATTTTCCGGAATTGTTGTTTGGTGTTCCGACCTCATTTAAACTTGCCTAGATAGGTAGTTTTCATATGCTTCACCTCTTGCCATGTTTCACAACATTTAATATTGTTGGGTACATAACCAAGAGCGAACTAAATAATTGATGTGGTGTTCCGTCAATATGCAACAGAGTTGCATATTGAGCTAATTTGTAGTTTTGTTTGTGCACTTTGCCATGCCATGCCTCATTAATCCAGACATGCATCATACTTGGTTGTGCATCATGCCATGTTTATGTGATGGTTGTTTACTATGTTATTTGCTTCTTTCCGGTGTTGCTTCTTCAGGTTAGTTCCGATAACATCGCGTTTGTGAGGATCCGTTCGCCTACGTCCGTTTGTCTTCTTCATGGACTCGTTCTTTTCCTTGCGGGATCTCAGGCAAGATGACCATACCCTCGAAATCACTTCTATCTTTGCTTGCTAGTTGCTCACTCTTTTGCTATGCTGTGATACCTACCACTTGCTTTATCATGCCTCCCATATTGCCATGTCAAGCCTCTAACCCACCTTTCCTAGCAAACCATTGTTTGGCTATGTTACCGCTTTGTTCAGCCCCTCTTATAGCATTGCTAGTTGCAGGTGAAGATGAAGTTTGTTCCTTGTTGGAACATGGATATTGTTGGGATATCATTATTATATCTTGTTTACTTTAATGCACCTATATACTTGGTAAAGGGTGGAAGGCTCGGCCTTATGCCTGGTGTTTTGTTCCACTCTTGCCGCCCTAGTTTCCGTCATACCGGTGTTATGTTCCTTGATTTTGCGTTCCTTACACGGTTGGGTGTTATGGGAACCCCTTGACAGTTCGCTTTGAATAAAACTCCTCCAGCAAGGCCCAACCTTGGTTTTACCATTTGCCTACCTACCACCATATACCTTCCCTTGGGTTCTGCAGACTCAAGGGTCATCTTTATTTTAAGCCCCCCCCGGGCTAGTGCTCCTCTGAGTGTTGGTCCGAACTAGAGTCCTTTGCAGCGCCACCTCGGGGAAACTCGAGGTTTGGTTTTAGTTGTACGGAGCGCTCATCCGGTGTGCCCTGAGAACGAGATACATGCGACTCCTATCGGGATTTGTCGGCACATCGGTGGCTTTGCTAGTCTTGTTTTACCATTGTCGTGATGTCTTGTAACCGGGATTCCGAGTCTGATCAGGTCTTCCTGGGAGAAGGAATATCCTTCGTTGACCATGAGAGCTTGTGATGGGCTAAGTTGGGACACCCCTGCAGGGTTTTAAACTTTTGAAAGCCGTGCCCGCGGTTATGGGCAGATGGGAATTTGTTAATGTCCGGTTGTAGAAAACTTGACACTTAACTTAATTAAAATGAATCAACCGTGTGTGTAGCTGTGATGGTCTCTTTCCGGCGGAGTCCGGGAAGTGAATACGGTTCTTGTGTTATGCTTGAACGTAAGTAGACTCAGGATCACTTCCAGTTCACGACCGTGCCTTGCTTCTCTTCTCGCTCACATTTGCGTAAGTTACCCACCATATATGCTAGTGCTTGCTGCAGATCCACCTCACTACCTTTTTCTACCCATAAGCTTAAATAGTCTTGATCACGAGGGTGTGAGATTGCTGAGTCCCGTGAATCATAGATTACTTCCAAACAGTTGCAGGTGCCGATGATACCAGTGCAGATGACGCAACCCAACTCAAGTGGGAGCTCGATGAAGATCGTGTTTGTTGTGTTGTTTCGTTTCCAGGTGTTCGGTAGTGGAGCCCAGTCGGGATGATCGAGGATCTAGCATTTGGGGTTGTCTTTCTTTATTTGGTTCCGTAGTCGGACCTTGATTGTATTCTGGATGATGTAATGCTATATTTATGTATTGTGTGAAGTGGTGATTGTAAGCCAACTCTTTATCCCTTTCTTATTCAGTACATGGGATGTGTAAAGATTACCCCTCTTGCAACATGCCTACCATGCGGTTATGCCTCTAAGTCGTGCTCCAACACATGGGAGATATAGCCGCATCGTGGTTGTTACAAGTTGGTAATCAGAGCCTTCCCCGACTTAGGAGTCCCCTGCTTGATTGAATCGCTGACGTTGTTGAGTCTAGAAAAATGTTTTGAGTCTTATAGGATTATATATATCGGAGAGTAGGATTCTTTTTACTCCTCAGTCCCTTCGTCGCTCTGGTGAGGCCTCCTGACGTAGAGTTTTGACTCTTCTCTCCTCAAATTTCACGATTTTTTTTAGGATCACGCGGGTATCTTGGAATCGTTCCGATGGTTTTGTGACAAGAACATTGTTCTTGGTGCCTCCTGACATTTAGGGGTTGTGGCAGTGTCCCGGGGAGTTGAGCTCTGAGGTGTTGTCGTCGCAATTTTGTCGTTGCAGTTCTGGAATACCTGAGCTCGCCGACATCGAAAATCTCTTTTATGCAGTTGTTGGTGAGATAACCTCGACGCCACCCAGTACTGGGGCGGGAGTTTGGGAGTATTGCCATAACTCGTATAACAGATGCTTTTCAAAGGTTGAGGTAAATGATTTCCGAAGGTTTCTTGGTTATGTGTTGAAGGATGGATACAGCTAGATGTAGGATTTGCTAGTTTGGGTGAGATATTATGCTTCCCCTGTATCCCCAACACCTGATTGCATAACCAGAAAGTTTCGGGAGTTTATAAGTGGGAATTCAAGTATCACATAGGATATCCTTCCAACAGAAACATGATACGATATGGGATCTATCATATGTTTGTTCCGGCTTATTTTGCAAGCCAATCCTTTGTTTTTGTTTTCAGTTGTGGTATTGGAGTTGCTTTGAAGTCAAATGTGGATTCCATACCTTTCCTAAGCGGTGTTCTCATATTTCTATGTGAATACTAATCCTTCATGATAATCGAGATTTTCATGTCAATCCTTTTCAATCGGCGTGTTTTCTTTTCAAGTGGATCCGATCATTTCAACATCCGCAAGATCAAGTCTAAGTTTTCTTAATGGTATCCTTTTCATCTACCCAAGTTGTCTTTGTTTTTCCCGCCCTCCCACCCTTTTCCTTCAAGGACTAAGATTTCTTAATAAAGTATCCATTTTATTCATGTGAAGTCTCTTCATCCTTTTCTTTCAAGTTTCAATCCGGCGATTCTCATGAAGATTCTAACGGAGCTTCAAGTTCATCACTATCCATTATCTTCCTTCTTCAGTGGATTCAAGTCAAGCTTTGTCAACTATATCTTGTCCTCGTTCCAAATGTCTTCTCATGCCGGTGCACCTCTTAATCATTCCCCGCTTACTATTCAATTGTTCTGGAGTGCTGAAGATATCCTAGAAGGTTCAAGTTTCTATTCATAATCTTTTCAAGCTATTTCGAGGATGTTATCTCATTCAAGCCATTTAATCCAATCAGCGCAATCTATCTTTTAAATCGTTCTACGATGTATCTTTTGAGTGGGCCCTAACCCACAGGTCTTTTCCAGGGTCTTACCTGACTCTTCTAATTTTTCCCAGAGCTATTCTCAAATTCTCTCAAAGTTTGACGTAAGAATGAATTGTCATCAGTCATATGTCTTTCTCTAAGATCTTTCAAATTCTTTTCATAATTGGTTCAACCTTTCCAATTTTCATCCCGGAGTATCTCAACAATTCATGGTGGTCTTTTGCATCGTCTTTCTCTGTATTTGAAGACCGAAGAAGAGTTTCTCTTCAATCCTTACCTGTTCTTTCAAAGATTCGTGGATTCTAGCTTGATGCTATCCTCTCATAATTGTATTCGATTGTGAGAATGCTTTTCACCCATACAGAGCAATTCAAGAGTCTTTTTAGTTTGATTCTTTGGAGCCCATCATCTCAGAATTATTCATTCCAGCTTTCAGCTATCGTTCTCCAAATCTTATCGGTGCATTGGTCAAGTTTCCTCTAATCAGCTCATGATCTCTTCATTCTCTTGTATCTAAATTTCCCCAAGTATCTTCATTCATTTTCCAATTCTTCCCGGTGAAGTGTGCTTTTGATACTTTCTTGTTCAATTCTTATGGTGGTTCATTCAAGAATTCTCTTCCGTTCTTATTGTACTAATTTATTCGTTGTTTCAATCCTACCGGTGGCTTGTTGAAGACCTTCCCAAGTTTGTGCAATATCTATCTTAATCCTTTATATGAGAATAAGTAGTATGCCAAGTCCGTTGCTTGTCATCAATCTAAATTGATGAAGGATAAGCATAATGTAATTCTTATTCTTGTTTCATAGAGTAAATTAAATTCCTTATTCCAGAGGTTCATCAAAATTCTTGATTTCTCTTGTTCATCTTTCTTTTCCGGAGTTCCAAGTTTTTCCGCATTATCTTGTCGTGAAGCTCCATCTAAATCATCGCAAGGCTTCACCTTATGTTCTCCACTTCTCTTTCTTTCTATCATCCTTTTATTACCGGAGTTCTTCATGGAGGCTCTACATGGTGGTTCATCAAGGATTCTTCTCATTATTCATTTGTTCTTCAAGATTTCTCTCGAAGCTATGATCTGCCAAACTATACTTCAAGTATTCTTCATCTTGCATTCCGAAGTGCAATTCTTTCTACCTTATCTTTTGAGATGGTGTTATGTTATTTTTGACAATTTCTGTGTGTTTCACGATTCACAAGTTCAGGAATGGGATATTTAAACCCATCACCTTCTTTCTTGGAGTTATCTTGGTATAGATTTCACGTAAAGCCTTCCATTGGGAATGTTGCTATTTATGGTGTTTATCGATGATCCAAGTTTCCTCCTATTCTCGCGATGAAAATGTTTTCATCTCTCCGTCTCTCTTAAGCAAGCAATTGTTTTCGTTTGTGGCAGGTTTTCACCTCAAGTTTTTGAGATGTTTTCCATAAGCCCTCAATAAGCCTGTTCTTTTCGTTGTTGATTTCCCAACAACTCCGTTCAATCCTTCTTTTTAAGGATGCTCTCTCAAATTCATGAGGTAGAACATGTTGTTTTCTTCTCCATTCTTTTCATTGCATTCTTTCATTTCTTCTAGAGGCATTGTGATGATGCTCTCTTCACTCATCATCTCGTATTGTGAAGATCATGCTCTTTCCTTTGCTTATCCAGTCAACCAGAGTGTCGTGTTTTCATTCGATCTCTCTGATCTTATCAAGTTTTGCCTCCCTTCTCAACCGGAGTGCTGTTTGGAATCTTTCTTACCCCTTGTGCCTTCCTTTCAATAGTTCCGGAGGCAATGTCTTGTTGATTTCGTCAAGTATCCTCTCATCTTGTCAAGTTCATGTTCAATTCCTTCCTTTTACAGTTGGAGTGCAGCCCAAATTATATCATTCTTATCCCTTCCCTATCTTGTTTTAACCGGAGTGTGGTGTCTATCATTCCTCTTCTAACCGGACTCTCATCCATGTGCTTTCATTTTGCTAAGCTCATATTCTTTACCTTCCATTTCCAACCAGAGTGTTGTCATAATTGATCCTTATCGTTCCTTGTACATCTCGTTTTTACCGGAGTGCTTGCATGTACTTCTTGCCCATTGCAACCCTTTTTCTTATGTTTTTCAACCTACAAGGTTCTCGTAATGTTCCTTGTTCCTCTTTTCTAACAGAGTGTTGTCAACTTTGTTCGTTTTCATTGTATCCTTTTTTTCAATTTGTTCAACCTCTCAAGGTTCATTGGTTTCACTCATTTGCCAAAGAAGCAACTTTGTTTTACCTCTTCCTCTTCCGTTTTCCCTCCGGTGCCATCCTAGATCTCGGGACGAGATCCTCTCGTAGTGGTGGAGTGTTGTGACGCCCCGAGACCGACGTGCCGGGTGTCTTCCAGTTATTCGCCGTCATTGCCATGTCATTCACTTGCGTGTTGCATCTTGTCATGTCATCATGTGCATTGCATCATCTTGTTTTCAAAACTTACATCCGTCCGGGTCTCCCAGTTCTTTCCGTCGTCCGTTCTGAGCCCGTCCACACTTGCACGCGCCCGCGGCACGTCCGAAATATTATTTTATAAGTGGCCGGAAAATGTTCTCGGAATGGGTTGAAAGTTGGCATGCGGTGTTTTTATGCTGTAGGTAGGCCGCCTGCCAAATTTCATCGCATTCGCAGTTCGTTTGATGCCCCAACGGATAAATATAGCGGCAATAGTAGCCGGGCTTTTCGTCGGACGTTTTCGGTCTCCGAAAACCGTGTCGGACTGCATCTCTCCCCTCTCCTCTCAGCCTAACGCTCCTACATAGCCCACAAACCCCACCTAGTCCCCCCTCCGTCCGGAGCTGTCCGATCGCGATCCGAGGGTCCGAAAACGGACTAAAACCCCCCTCTCCTTGCCCATTCCTATAAATGGATATTCCCTCCTCCAATTTTGGAAACCCTAGCCATCACCCCCTCGTTTTCCGCACCCCTCCACAGTTCCGCCGCCACTTGGCGCCTCCTCCACCACCTCCCAGCCGCCGCCGCCCGCGAAGCCCATCCGGGGCCCGCCCGGGCCCATGCGCCGCCGCTTCGCAGCACTGTGCCCGCAGCCACGGGAGGGGGCTGAGCCTCTCTCTCCGTCCAGCCCCGCACTGGCCAACAAGCCACCGGAGTCGCCCGACGGCACCGGATCCAGCAGGCTAGACCCGCCTCTCTCTCCTTCCCCTCCGTCCTCCCTCTCCCTCACCTCACTCTCTGTCTCCTGCGCAGGAGCAAGGAGATATTCTTCCGCCCCCGCCATGGAGGTCCTCGAGCTCCACCGCGTCGAATCTGCCTCCCACTGCCGGGAACCGGTTCCCCTCACCAGATCTAAAGTGGATCCATCCGTCCTCGTGCTTCGCGAACCCCACCGCTGATTTGCTCGCCGGAGATCTTCTGCCGCCGTCGCGGTTGTCCTCTGCATCGCCCGCTCGTCCAGACGCGCGTTGACCTCAACATCGACCGCGCGAAGCCCAGCGCCAGCATGGCCAGCCTCCTGGGCCGTAAGCCAGAGCTAGGCCTCCTCTGATTTCGACCGAGCCTCGGCCCATGGGTGAGACAGCACCCGAGCTCCCCCTGCACTGTTGCGCCGCCAGATTCAGCCCAACACATGTTTTTTCCTCAACGATTTTTCCTATTTTTTCAAGAGATGTCAGTTTTACAGAAAAGACCCTCATGTTCATACATTTAAAATCTCACCAACTATGCATCACATGTAAAAACTTTTTATATGAAATATGACTAGAATCTCATCTAGTTTAATAATATCCAACTTTCAATCATGTTTGACATGTTTAAAATGATGTTTGCTTTAATTTGCTTAAATAACATGCTAAAATGATTTAATTCATAACTAATTAACCACAACTCGGATTTAAATAATCTTTATATGTAAATGGGGTAGAAAATTGCCTAGTTCGGGCCTCATTTAAACTTGCTTAGATAGGTAGTTTTCATATGCTTCACCTCTTGCCATGTTTGACAACATTTAATATTGTTGGGTACATAACCAAGAGCGAACTAAATAATTGATGTGGTGTTCCGTCAATATGCAACGGAGTTGCATATTGAGCTAATTTGTAGTTTTGTTTGTGCACTTTGCCATGCCATGCCTCATTAATCCGGACATGCATCATACTTGGTTGTGCATCATGCCATGTTTATGTGATGGTTGTTTACTATGTTGTTTGCTTCTTTCCGGTATTGCTTCTTCGGGTTAGTTCCGATAACGTCGCGTTTGTGAGGATCCGTTCGACTACGTCCGTTTGTCTTCTTCATGGACTCGTTCTTCTTCCTTGCGGGATCTCAGGCAAGATGACCGTACCCTCGAAATCACTTCTATCTTTGCTTGCTAGTTGTTCGCTCTTTTGCTATGCCGCGATACCTTCCACTTGCTTTATCATGCCTCCCATATTGCCATGTCAAGCCTCTAACCCACCTTTCCTAGCAAACCGTTGTTTGGCTATGTTACCGCTTTGCTCAATCCCTCTTATAGCATTGCTAGTTGCAGGTGAAGATGAAGTTTGTTCCTTGTTGGAACATGGATATTGTTGGGATATCATTATTATACCTTGTTTCTTTAATGCACCTATATACTTGGTAAAGGGTGGAAGGCTCGACCTTATGCCTGGTGCTTTGTTCCACTCTTGCCGCCCTAGTTTCTGTCATACCGGTGTTATGTTCCTTGATTTTGCGTTCCTTACACGGTTGGGTGTTATGGGAACCCCTTGACAGTTCGCTTTGAATAAAGCTCCTCTAGCAAGGCCCAACCTTGGTTTTACCATTTGCTTACCTACCACAATATACCTTCCCTTGGGTTCTGCAGACTCAAGGGTCATCTTTATTTTAAGCCCCTCGGGCCAGTGCTCCTCTGAGTGTTGGTCCGAACTAGAGTTCTTTGCAGCACCACCTCGGGGAAACTCAAGGTTTGGTTTTAGTTGTACGGAGCGCTCATCCGGTGTGCCCTGAGAACGAGATACGTGCGACTCCTATCGGGATTTGTCGGCACATCGGGCGGCTTTGCTGATCTTGTTTTACCATTGTCCAGATGTCTTGTAACCGGGATTCCGAGTCTGGTCGAGTCTTCCTGGGAGAAGGAATATCCTTCATTGACCGTGAGAGCTTGTGATGGGCTAAGTTGGGACACCCCTGCAGGGTTTTGAACTTTCCAAAGTTGTGCTCGCGGTTATGGGCAGATGGGAATTTGTTAATGTCAGGTTGTAGAAAACTTGACACTTAACTTAATTAAAATGAATCAACCGTATGTGTAGCTGTGATGGTCTCTTTCCGGTGGAGTCCGAGAAGTGAACACGGTTCTTGTGTTATTCTTGAACGTAAGTAGACACAGGATCACTTCTTGATCACTTCTAGTTCACGACCGTGCCTTGCTTCTCTTCTCGCTCTCATTTGCGTAAGTTAGCCACCATATATGCTAGTGCTTGCTGCAGATCCATGATGTCTACTACACAACCTTCTTCTTGTAGACGTTGTTGGTCCTCCAAGTGCAGAGGTTTGTAGGATAGTAGCAAATTTCCCTCAAGTGGATGACCTAAGGTTTATCAATCCGTAGGAGGCATAGGATGAAGATGGTCTCTCTCAAGCAACCCTGCAACCAAATAACAAAGAGTCTCTTGTGTCCCCAACACACCCAATACAATGGTAAATTGTATAGTTGCACTAGCTCGGCGAAGAGATGGTGATACAAGTGGTATATGGATAGTAGATAATGGTTTTTGTAATCTGAAAATATAAAAATAACAAGGTAACTAATGATAAAACGGTATTGCAATGCGTTGAAACAAGGCCTAGGGTTCATACTTTCACTAGTGCAAGTCCTCTCAACAATAATAACATAATTGGATCACATAACTATCCCTCAACATGCAACAAAGAGTCACTCCAAAGTCACTAATAGAGGAGAACAAACGAAGAGATTATGGTGGGGTACAAAACCACCTCAAAGTTATTCTTTCCAATCAATCCGTTGGGCTATTCCTATAAGTGTCACAAACAGCCCTAGAGTTCATACTAGAATAACACCTTAAGACACAAATCAACCAAAACCCTAATGTCACCTAGATACTCCAATGTCACCTCAAGTATCCATGGGTATGATTATACGATATGCATCACACAATCTCAGATTCATCTATTCAACCAACACATAGAACCTCAAGAGTGCCCCAAAGTTCCTATCGGAGAATCACGACGAAAACGTGTGCCAACCCCTATGCATAGGTTCATGGGCGGAACCCGCAAGTTGATCACCAAAACATACATCAAGTGAATCACGTGATATCCCATTGTCACCACAGATACGCACGGCAAGACATACATCAAGTGTTCTCAAATCTTTAAAGACTCAATCCGATAAGATAACTTCAAAGGGGAAACTCAATTCATTACAAGAGAGTAGAGGGGGGAGAAAACATCATAAGATCCAAATATAATAGCAAAGCTCGCGATACATCAAGATCGTATCACCTCAAGAACATGAGAGAGAGAGAGAGATCAAACACATAGCTACTGGTACATACCCTCAGCCCCGAGGGAGAACTACTCCCTCCTCGTCATGGAGAGCACCAGGATGATGAAGATGTCCACCAGAGAGGGCTTCCCCCCTCCGGCAGGGTGCCGGAACGGGTCTAGATTGGTTTTCGGTGGCTACGGAGGCTTCTGGCGGTGGAACTCCCGATCTATTGTGCTCCCCGATGTTTTTAGGGTATATGGAGATATATAGGCGGAAGAAGTACGTGAGGGGGACCACGAGGGGCCCACGAGGGTGGAGGGCGCGCCCAGGGGGTGGGCGCGCCCCCCTACCTCATGGCCTCCTCGAAGCTTCCCTTCCGTAGACTCCAAGTCTTCTGGGCTTCTTCTGATCCAAAAATAGGTTCCGTGAAGTTTTAGGTCATTTGGACTCCGTTTGATTTTCCTTTTCTTCAAAACCCTAAAACAAGGTAAAAACAAAAACTGGCACTGGGCTCTGGGTTAATAGGTTAGTCCCAAAAATTATATAAAATAGCATATAAAGGCATATAAAACATCCAAGGTTTATAATATAATAGCATGGAACAATCAAAAATTATAGATACGTTGGAGACATATCAGCATCCCAAAGCTTAATTCCCGCTCGTCCTCGAGTAGGTAAATGATAAAAACAGAATTTTTGATGTGGAATGCTACCTAACATATTTATCCATGTAGTTCTCTTTATTGTGGCAAGAGTATTCAGATCCATAAGATTCAAGACAAAAGTTTAATATCGACATAAAAATAATAATACTTCAAGCATACTAACCAAGCAATCATGTCTTCTCAAAATAACATGGCCAAAGAAAGCTATCCCTACAAAATCATATAGTCTGGCTATGCTCCATCTTCACCACACAAAGTATTTGAATCATGCACAACCCCGATGACAAGCCAAACAATTGTTTCGTACTTTTGATGTTCTCAAACTTTTTCAATCTTCACGCAATACATGAGCGTGAGCCATGGACATAGCACTATAGATGGAATAGAATAGTGTTTATGGAGAAGAAAAAAGGAGAAGATAGTCTCACATCAACTAGGCGTATCAACGGGCTATGGAGATGCCCATCAATAGATATCAATGTGAGTGAGTAGGGGTTGCCATGCAACGGATGCACTAGAGCTATAAGTGTATGAAAGCTCAACAAAAGAAACTAGTGGGTGTGCATCCAACTTGCTTGCTCACGAAGACCTAGGGCATTTTGAGGAAGCCCATCATTGGAATATACAAGCCAAGTTCTATAATGAAAGATTCCCACTAGTATATGAAAGTGACAACATAGGAGACTCTCTATCATGAAGATCATGGTGCTACTTTGAAGCACAAGTGTGGTAAAAGGATAGTAGCATTGCCCCTTCTCTCTTTTTCTCTCAATTTTTTAGTTTTTTATTTGGGCCTTCTCTTTTTTATGGCCTCTTTTCTCCTTTTTTATTTGGGCTGCTTTGGCCTCTTTTATTTATTTATTTTCGTCCGGAGTCTCATCCCGACTTGTGGGGGAATCATAGTCTCCATCATCCTTTCCTCACTGGGACAATGCTCTAATAATGATGATCATCACACTTTTATTTACTTACAACCCAAGAATTACAACTCGATACTTTGAACAAGATACGACTCTATATGAATGCCTCCGGCGGTGTACCAGGATATGCAATGACTCATGAGTGACATGTATGAAAGAATTATGAACGGTGGCTTTGCCACAAATACGATGTCAACTACATGATTATGCAAAGCAATATGACAATGATGAAGCGTGTCATAATAATGGAACGGTGGAAGGTTGCATGGCAATATATCTCGGAATGGCTATGGAAATGCCATAATAGGTAGGTATGGTGGCTGTTTTGAGGAAGATATATGGTGGGTTAATGGTACCGGCGAAAGTTGCGCGGTACTAGAGAGGCTAGCAATGATGGAAGGGTGAGAGTGCGTATAATCCATGGACTCAACATTAGTCATAAAGAACTCACATACTTATTGCAAAAATCTACTAGTTATCAAAACAAAGTACTACGGACATGCTCCTAGGGGGATAGATTGGTAGGAAAAGACCATCGCTCGTCCCCGACCGCCACTCATAAGGAAGGAAATCAATAAATAAATCATGCTCCGACTTCATCATATAACGGTTCACCATACGTGCATGCTACGGGGATCACAAACTTCAACACAAGTATCTCTCAAATTCACAACTACTCAAATAGTATGACTCTAATATCACCATCTTCATATCTCAAAACAATTATCAAGTATCAAACTTCTCATAGTATTCAATGCACTCTATATGAAAGTTTTTATTATATCCCACTTGGATGCCTATCATATTAGGACTAGTTTCATAACCAAAGCAAACTACCATGCTGTTCTAAAGACTCTCAAAATAATATAAGTGAAGCACAAGAGTTCATCTATTTCTTCAAAATAAAACTACCACCATGATCTAAAAAGATATAAGTGAAGCACTAGAGCAACAACAAACTACTCCGAAAGATATAAGTGAAGATCAATGAGTAGTTGAATAATTATGCAACTATGTGAAGACTCTCTAACATTTAAGAATTTCAGATCTTGGTATTCAAACATCAAGCAAAACTAAATAAAATAAAATGATGCTCCAAGCAAAACACATATCATGTGGTGAATAAAAATATAGCTCCAAGCAAAGTTACCGATGAACGAAGACGAAAGAGGGGATGCCTTCCGGGGCATCCCCAAGCTTAGGATCTTGGTTGTCCATGAATATTACCTTGGGGTGCCTTGGTAATCCCCAAGATTAGGGTCTTGCCACTCCTTATTCCATAGTCCATCGAATCTTTACGCAAAACTTGAAAACTGCAGAACACAAAACTTAACAGAAAACTCGTAAGCTCCGTTAGTATAAGAAAGCAAATCGCCATCATAAGGTACTGTAATGAACTCATTATAAATTCATATTGGTGTAATATCTACTGTATTCCAACTTCTCTATGATTCATACCCTCTGATACTACTAATAGATTCACCAAAATAAGCAAACAACACAATGAAAGCAGAATCTGTCAAAAACAGAACAGTCTGTAGTAATATGGATCAAACGTATACTTATGGAACTCATAAAATTCTTAAATAAATTTCTGGACGTGAGGAATTTATCTATTAATCATCTGCAAAAACAATTAACTAAATATCACTCTCCAAATAAAAATCGCAGCAATTCTCGTGAGCGCTAAAGTTTCTGTTTTTTTACAGCAAGATTAACAAGACTTTCCCCAAGTCTTCCCAACGGTTCTACTTGGCACAAACACTAATTAAACACAAAAAAACACAACCTAAACAGAGGCTAAATAAATTATTTATTACTAAACAGGAGCAAAAATCAAGGAATAAAGATAAAATTGGGCTGCCTCCCAACAAGCGCTATCGTTTAACGCCCCTAGCTAGGCATGATGATTTCGACGATGCTCAAATAAAAGATAAGAATTGAAACATAAAGAGAGCATCTTGAAGAATATGACTAGCACATTTAAGTCTAACCCACTTCCTATGCATAGGGATTTTTTGAGCAAATAACTTGTGGGAACAAGAATCAACTTGCATAGGAAAGCAAAACAAGCATAACTTCAAAATTTTAAGCACATAGAGAGGAAACTTGATATTATTGTAATTCCTACAGGCATATATTCCTCCCTCATAATAATTTTCAGTAGAATCATGAATGAATTCAACAATATAACCAGCACCTAAAGCAATCTTTTCATGATCTACAAGCATAGAAATTTTATTACTCTCCACATAAGCAAAATTCTTCTTATTCGGAATAGTGGGAGTATCATAAGAAACTCGAATACTATAAATTGTTTCCACATTAAAAGAGTAATGTTCAGAAAAGGGGTAATCATAATCATGACAAGTTCTATAATTATAATCACTACTTTTTATAGCATAAGTATCATCACAATAATCATCATAAGTAGGAGGCATGCTATCATCATTATAAATTTGCATATCAAAACTTGGGAGACTAAAAATATCATCTTCATTAAACATAGCTTCCCCAAGCTTAGGATAAACATTAATTTCAGCAAATATATTTTCAAAAACATCATCTCCATCAAAAATAGCATCCCCAAGCTTGGGCCTTTTCAAATCATAAGCATAATCACTCTCATAATTAATAGTATGGATAGCACCAATAGTATAGCAATTATCATATTCTTCCAAGCAAGTGCCAAAAAGATTTTCAAGATCATAAGAAGTATCATTATCTCCCACGATTATATTTTCATGAGGCACAATAGTAATAGGAGCAGCATTATTTGGGGGAGATATCTTTTTACCTCTCTTCCTTTTTCTTTTCTTCCTCTTCACCACATCATGTGTGGGTTCAATCCTCTTTTTGGAGCTCCTTATTAATGAGATTGGTTGAATAGGAGGCTCCTCCTCGTTACCTGATTCATCATAAGAAATAATAGGAGGATATTGGGAAGTCTCTTCCCTTTCATTAGTATTCTCTTCATCTTCTATTTGTTTTCTTTTCTTTATGTAGTTGGCAATATAAGGATTTTCAATACAATTCACCGCACAATACATATAAATTTCCTCTAGATCAAATCCAAGAAGTTTATAACGGGCAAATTCTGGAAGATAATTAGTTATACGTTTCATTTCTTCATAACCCATAAGCAAACTAAGTTCTTTATGATATGCAAGGGAAATCAAGTCATCACAATTTTTGGACACGATACGATCATGAAACAATTTGCATTGGGTATTGAAATGATCATGTTCATTGCAAAGCTCACAAGTATGGCCAATATAATTTAAATTTTCAGCACATTCATCTAGCCTTTCTTGCAACAATTTAGTTTCTAAGTACTTATGCCTCATGCAATATCTATCTTCCCTATTTGGTGTGTACATACAAACCCAATGCACTCCACAAAAATTGACATGTTTATAGGAGACATTTTCATCATAACTAGTGCAATCATCATTAGTATCATGGATATTCAAAGAATTCGTACTAACAACATTGCAATCATGCTCGTAATTCAAAGATTTAGTGCCAAACATTTTACAGATTTCTTCTTCTAGCACTTGAGCACAATTATCCTTTCCATCATACTTACGAAAGATATTAAAAAGGTGAAGCGCATGAGACAAACTCAATTCCATTTTTATAGTTTTCTTTTATAAAATAAACTAGTGATAAAACAAGAAACTAAAAGACTCGATTGCAAGATCTAAAGATATACCTTCAAGCACTCACCTCCCCGGCAACGGCGCCAGAAAAGAGCTTGATGTCTACTACACAACCTTCTTCTTGTAGACGTTGTTGGGCCTCGAAGTGTAGAGGTTTGTACGACAGTAGCAAATTTCCCTCAAGTGGATAACCTAAGGTTTATCAATCCATAGGAGGCATATGATGAAGATGGTCTCTCTCAAGCAACCCTGCAACCAGATAACAAAGAGTCTCTTGTGTCCCCAACACACCCAATACAATGGTAAATTGTATAGGTGCACTAGTTCGGCGAAGAGATGGTGATACAAGTGGTATATGGATAGTAGATAATGGTTTTTGTAATCTAAAAATATAAAACAGCAAGGTAACTAATGATAAAAGTGAGCGTAAACGGTATTGCAATGCGTTGAAACAAGGCCTAGGGTTCATACTTTCACTAGTGCAAGTCCTCTCAACAATAATAACATAATTGGATCACATAACTATCCCTCAACATGCAACAAAGAGTCACTCCAAAGTCACTAATAGAGGAGAATAAACGAAGAGATTATGGTAGGGTACGAAACCACCTCAAAGTTATTCTTTCCAATCAATCCGTTGGCCTATTCCTATAAGTGTCACAAACAGTCGTAGAGTTCGTACTAGAATAACACCTTAAGACACAAATCAACCAAAACCCTAATGTCACCTAGATACTCCAATGTCACCTCAAGTATCCGTGGGTATGATTATACAATATGCATCACACAATCTCAGATTCATCTATTCAACCAACACATAGAACCTCAAAGAGTGCCCCAAAGTTCCTACCGGAGAATCACGACGAAAATGTGTGCCAACCCCTATGCATAGGTTCATGGGCGGAACCCGCAAGTTGATCACCAAAACATACATCAAGTGAATCACATGATATCCCATTGTCACCACAGATACGCACGGCAAGACATACATCAAGTGTTCTCAAATCTTTAAAGACTCAATCTGATAAGATAACTTCAAAGGGGAAACTCAATTCATTACAAGAGAGTAGAGGGGGGAGAAAACACCATAAGATCCAAATATAATAGCAAAGCTCACGATACATCAAGATCGTATCACCTCAAGAACACGAGAGAGAGAGAGAGAGAGAGATCAAACACATAGCTACTGGTACATACCCTCTGCCCCGAGGGAGAACTACTGCCTCCTCGTCATGGAGAGCACCGGGATGATGAAGACGTCCACCGGAGAGGGCTTCCCCCCTCCGGCAGGGTGCCAGAACGGGTCTAGATTGGTTTTCGGTGGCTATGGAGGCTTCTGGCAGCGGAACTCCCGATCTATTATGCTCCCCGATGTTTTTAGGGTATATGGAGATATATAGGCGGAAGAAGTACGTCAGGGGCGCCACGAGGGGCCCACGAGGGTGGAGGGCGCGCCCCTCTACCTCGTGGCCTCCTCGAAGCTTCCCTTACATAGACTCCAAGTCTTCTGGGCTTCTTCTGATTCAAAAATAGGTTCCGTGAAGTTTTAGGTCATTTGGACTCCGTTTGATTTTCCTTTTCTTCGAAACCCTAAAACAAGGTAAAAATAAAAACTGGCACTGGGCTCTGGGTTAATAGTTAGTCCCAAAAATCATATAAAATAGCATATAAAGGCATATAAAACATCCAAGGTTGATAATATAATAGCATGGAACAATCAAAAATTATAGATACGTTGGAGACGTATCAATCCACCTCATTACCTTTTTCTACCCATAAGCTTAAATAGTCTTGATCGTGAGGGTGTGAGATTGCTGAGTCCCCGTGACTCACAGATTACTTCCAAACAATTGCAGGTGCCGATGATACTAGTGCAGGTGACGCAACCCGGCGAGCTTGATGAAGATCGTGTTCGTTGTGTTGTTTCGTTTCCAGTTCTTCAGTAGTGGAGCCCAATCGGGACGATCGGGGATCTAGCATTTGGGGTTGTCTTTCTTTATTTGGTTCTTTAGTCGGACCTTGATTGTACTCTGGATGATGTAATGCTATATTTATGTATTGTGTGAAGTGGCGATTGTAAGCCAACTCTTTATCCCTTTCTTATTCAGTACATGGGATGTGTAAAGATTACCCCTCTTGCGACATGCCTACCATGTGGTTATTCCTCTAAGTCGTGCTCCGACACATGGGAGATATAGCCGCATCGTGGGTGTTACACATCCGTTGTGCGCCCACCACGACAGTTGGCGCCCACCATGGGGCAGCTCGAGGTCCTGGCTGGGAGCATGCTTCAGACGGGGCTCTACTCCGACTCTGATGAGCCCGTCATGCTGGCGAACGATGTCATCGACACACTCGCCACCTCCTTCGCCGCACTGTGCATCTTCGACGCGCCTGCGGCCGACGAGTACCCCAGCGAGGTACTTGACTTTCCCGACTCCCCCTTTCCCTCGACGGCGGCGCTCCGCCGGGGCGATGGACCTCTGCGTGGAGGTTTTCGTCACCGACACCGGTGTCGCTTCCTCGTCCAGCGCAGCAAGGAACGCTGCTATAACACCCACGATGCAGCTATATCTCCCACGTGTCGGAGCACGACTTAGAGGCATAACCGCATAGTAGGCATGTCGCAAGAGGGGTAATCTTTACACATCCCATGTATTGAATAAGAAAGGGATAAAGAGTTGACTTACAATAGCCACTTCACACAATACATAAATATAGCAATACATCATCCAGAATACAATCAAGGTCTGACTACGGAACCAAATAAAGAAAGACAACCCCAAATGCATAGATCCCCGATCGTCCCGACTGGGATCCACTACTAATCAACTGGAAACGAAACAACACAATGAACACGATCTTCATCGGGCTCCCACTTGAGCTCGGTTGCGTCATCTGCGCTGGTATCAACGACACCTGCAACTGTTTGGAAGTATCTGTGAGCCACGAGGACTCAGCAATCTCACACCCGCGAGATCAAGACTATTTAAGCTTATGGGAAGGAAAGGGTAGTGAGGTGGAGCTGCAGCAAGCACTAAGCATATAAGGTGTCTAACTTACGCAAATAAGTGAGAAGAGAAGCAAAGCAACAATCGTGAACTAGAAGTGATCAAGAAGTGATCTTGAAACTACTTACGCACAAACATAACACAAGAACCGTGTTCACTTCCCGGACTCCACCGAGAAGAGACCATCACGGCTACACACGCGGTTAATGCATTTTAATTAAGTTAAGTGTCAAGTTCTCTACAATCGGACATTAACAAATTCCCATCTGCCCATAACCGCGGGCACGGCTTTTGAAAGTTCAAAACCCTGCAGGGGTGTTGAGGGAGTCCGGGATTAGGGGGTCTCTGGACAGTTGGACTATATCCTTTGGCCGGACTGTTGGACTATGAAGATACGAGATTGAAGACTTTGTCCCGTGTCCGGATGGGACTCTACTTGGCGTGGAAGGCAAGCTAGGCAATACAGATATGGATATCTCCTCCTTTGTAACCGACCTTGTGTAACCCTAGCCCCCTCCGGTGTCTATATAAACCGGAGGGTTTTAGTCCGTAGGACAACATACAATCATACCATAGGCTAGTTTCTAGGGTTTAGCCTCTCCGATCTCGTGGTAGATCAACTCTTGTACTACTCATATTATCAAGAATGATCAAGCAGGACATAGGGTTTTACCTCCATCAAGAGGGCCCAAACCTGGGTAAAACATCGTGTCCCCTGCCTCCTGTTACCATCTGCCTTAGACGCACAGTTCGGGACCCCCTACCCGAGATCCGCCGGTTTTGACACCGACATTGGTGCTTTCATTGAGAGTTCCTCTGTGTCGTTGCTGTTAGGCTTGATGGCTCCTTCGATCATTGATAGCAACGCAGTCCAGGGTGAGACTTTTCTCCCCGGACAGATCTTTGTATTCGGTGGGTTCGCACTACGGGCCAAGTCGCTTGGCCATCTGGAGCAGATCGAGAGTTACACCCCTGGCCACCAGGTCAGGTTTGGAAGCTTAAACTACACGGCCAACATCCATGGAGACTTGATCTTTGACGGATTCGAGCCCCTGCCGAGTGCGCCACACGGTCACGATGAGCATGATTTAGCTCTGCCGTCGGACAGTGTTCAGGAGATCGCACCGGCAACCGCTTTGACCCTCAATTAGGAGCCAATTGCGCCATCCATGGACGGGGGGATAGACCCCGCCACGGAGGCCGTATTCTCAGCGGCGATCGAGCCGAATATCGACCTTACCCTTCACGGGAGCCATGACGAACTACCGGATTCTTCCTCGGCCACAGTCTCCGAACCGCCTGCGCCCGTGCCTATCGAATCCGACTGGGCGCCGATCATGGAGTTCACCTCTGCGGATATCTTTCAGCACTCGCCCTTTGGTGACATACTGAACTCATTAAGGTCTCTCTCCCTGTCAGGAGAGTCCTGGCCGAACTATGTTCGGTAAGATTGGGATGCGGATGACGAAGAAATTCGCCGCACACCCACCACCCACTTAGTAGCCACTGTCGACGATTTGACCGACATGCTCGACTTCGATTCTGAATACATCGATGGTATGGACGATGATGCAGGAGGCGAACAAGAACCACTGCCCACAGGGCACTGGACAGCTACCTCGTCATATGACATATACATGGTGAACACACCCAAAGAAGGCAATGGCGACGGGACAATGGAGAATGACCCCTCCAAGAAGCAACCCAAGCGCCGATGTCAGCGGCGCCGCTCTAAGTCTCGCCAAGGCAAAAGCGGTGATACCGGCACATGAGATAATAACACTCCGGACAGTGCCGAAGATAATAACAATCCCCTTCAGGAAGATGTAGAGCAGGAGGATGGAGAAGCTAGCCCTCCCGAGAGAGCGGCAAATGGAGAGGCGGAGGATGATAATTACATGCCTCCCTCCGAAGACGAGGCAAGCCTCGACGATGATGAATTTGTCGTGCCTAAGGATCCTGTCGAACAAGAGCGCTTTAAGCGCCGGCTTATAGCCACGGCAAATAGCCTTAAGAAAAAGCAACAATAGCTTCAAGCTGATCAAGATTTGCTAGCCGACAGATGGACTGAAGTCCTTGCGGTCGAGGAATATAAACTCGAACATCCCTCCAAGAGTTACCCAAAGCACATGTTGCTACCCCGACTGGAGGAGGAAGCACCAAAACCTACATCTCCTGCGTATGACACGGCTGATCGGCCACCTCGTGGCCGTGACAGGGAGGCATTTCAGCCAAAAGCTCAGCCCGCACCCCGACGTCACTCAAATAAAAATGTCAGGACATGGGGAAATATGCCAGACTTGCGTGACATATTGGAGGACAAAGCAAAACACGCAAGATCGATCTACGAATCGCGAGGGCGCGCCACTATGTGAGATGATAACCGTCATGCCGGATACAGTAAAAGTAAGTCCGGCCGGGCCGAACACAGTGGACAAGACTCATTTGAGCTGCGTCGCGATATAGCCTAGTGCAGAGGCGCTGCACACCCCCTATGCTTCACAGACGAAGTAATGGATCACCAAATCCCAAAGGGTTTCAAACCCGTAAAAATTGAATCATACGACGGCACAACAGATCCTGCGGTATGGATCGAGGACTTCCTCTTGCACATCCACATGGCCCGCGGTGACGCTCTACACGCCATCAAATACCTCCCACTCAAACTCAAAGGACTAGATCGGCATTGGCTCAACAGCCTGCCAGCAGAATCCATTGGCTGTTGGGAAGATCTGGAAGCCGCATTCCTCGACTTCTTCCAGGGCACTTATGTGCGACCACCAGATGCTGATGACTTGAGCCACATAATTCAGCAGCCAGAGGAATTGGCCAGGCAATTCTAGACACAGTTCCTAACAAAGAAAAATCAAATCGTCGACTGTCCGGATGCAGAGGCCCTAGCATCTTTTAAGCACAACATCCGCGACGAGTGGCTCGCCCGGCACCTTGGCCAGGAAAAGCCGAAATCCATGGCAGCCCTCACGACACTCATGACCCGCTTTTGCGCGGGAGAAGACAGCTGGCTGGCTCGCAGCAATAACATATCAAAGAACCATGGTACTTCGGATACCAAGGATGGCAATGGCAGGTCACGTCGCAACAAACACAAGCACCACATTAACAGTGACAATACCGAGGATACGGCAGTCAATGCCAGATTCAAAGGCTCTAAACCCGGTTAGCGGAAAAAGCCATTCAAAAGAAGCACTCCGGGCCCGTCCAGTTTGGACCGTATACTTGATCGCTCGTGTCAAATACACAACACCCCCGACAAGCCAGCCAACCACACCAACAGGGATTGTTGGGTGTTCAAGCAGGCCGGCAAGTTAAATGCCGAAAACAAAGATAAGGGGTCACATAGCGATGACGAGGAGGAGCCCCGGCAGCCGAACACCGGAGGACAGAAGAGTTTCCCCCCACAAGTGCGGACAGTGAACATGATATACGCAACCCACATCCCCAAGAGGGAGTGGAAGCGTGCGCTAAGGGACGTATATGCGTTGGAGTCACTCGCCCCAAAGTTCAACCCATGGTCCTCTTGTCAGATCACCTTCGATCGCAGGGACCATCCCACTAGTATCTGTCATGGTGGATTCGCCGCACTGGTCCTAGACCCAATCATCGACGGATTTCACCTCACTCGAGTCCTTATGGATGGCGACAGCAGCCTGAACCTGCTTTATCAGGACACAGTGTGTAAAATGGGTATAGACCCCTCAAGGATCAAACCCACAAAAACGACCTTCAAAGGCATCATACCAGGTGTAGAGGCCCATTGCACAGGCTCAGTCACACTGGAAGTGGTCTTCGGATCCCCGGATAACTTCCGAAGTGAGGAGTTAATCTTCGATATAGTCCCGTTCCGCAGCGGCTATCATGCACTGCTCGGGCGAACCGCATTTGCGAGATTCAATGCGGTACCACATTATGCATACCTCAAGCTCAAGATGCCAGGACCTCGGGGGGTCATCACAGTAAATGGAAACACATAGCACTCTCACCGCATGGAGGAGCGCACTGCAGCCCTCGCAGCAGAAGCGCAAAGCAGCCTCTTAAGGCAATCCACCAGTTCGGCAATTAAAGATCCGGACACCTTCAAGCGCGCCCGGAGTAATCGACAACAAGACCGCCTGGCACGTTCCGAGCTCGCATAGCAATGCGGCCCCCGCCCCAGTCCCAGCCAAACGGTGAAATCCGTGCCATGCGTACACAATTACGCATTGAAAATACCATGGGCACAGGTGGGGAGGGGGGCACGACTATGGCATGCCCCAAGATGCGGCTCAACCGCACTAGGGGCTTCCCGCTTTGTTACTTTTCTCTCTTTCAGGACTTTAATATCTGGAAACCCTGTCCGGCAGTATGATTGCCGGACACATGATGCAGCAACCAAGGAGGCAGAAAGCTACGTCGCACCACTGAACTCCCAGGTGGATTCCGATAACAAGTGAAATACTTGCTTTAAATACCATTCCTCAGCTTGCCCTTGGAGGGGACATGTCAAATAGTCCTACTTTCTGCTTATCGCACTACTTGTATCATTATGCTTTAACGCACCTTTTTGAATAAACAATGCATAGCACTAGACTATTATCACATTCTCTATTCTTCTTTATATATATATGTTCATTCATGACATTCAGTACCCGTACACTCTAGTACGGCCAATACGCCAGGGGCTTAAGCATACCCCATAATACGGCGGGAGAAGTCCAAACACTTTAGACAGTGCGGCACCCCGAACTTATAGCATTATATGCATCAGCTCCGAATCATGTCTTGGGTCAATAGTTGGGTTTGCCCGGCTCCCATGTTTTGGTACCTTATGTTCCGCTATATTGGCTAAGGTAGCACTGGGACAACTACTGCGATTGTGCCCCGGTTCAGCTGGGCAAAGCACCTTAGTAGAGAAAGCTAAAACTGACTGTCATGATAAGGCGAGAGCTGGTCGATGTTCGAGAGGTCTCGAGTCCCTAAAGACTTATGCTGCTTAGAGCGAGGAGTCGGCTTTATCCGGCTTAAGGCGTGTATAGCGCCCCGAATTCGGCCTTCCGAATACTAGGGGCTTCGCCAACATTTAAAATTATAGAATTCTATGGCTAAGTGAGAGTGATAAAGCATTATAGTCCGATTGCCTTGTTCGTTGAGCTGAGCACCTCCCTCGACTGACCCAACAATAGGAAAAAGAGTGCTTAGATTTACCCCGAACACCCCAGCACTCGTGGCATGGGGGCAGAAGCCGACGACTGGCCATCTCTCAGATTTGATAAACAGCCACACAGAAGGTAATATTTTAAATTCAAACAAGCGTTGCATAGCGCATATGAACAAGTTTTCATAATACAGGATCACACGAGCAAGTTCATTCAAAAATTACATCCTTCACACAATCGTCCGCCACAAGATGGGCACCCTTCAGGACACCCTCATAGTACATCTCAGGGTGGTGATGCTCCTTGCCCTGCGGTGGCCCCTCCTTCACCAGCTTCTCGGCGTCCATCTTGGCCTAGTGCACCTTCGCACGGGCAAAGGCTCGGCGTGCACCTTCGATGCAGACAGACCGCTTGATGACTTCCAGCCATGGGCAGGCATCCACAAGCCACCTCACCAGGCTGAAGTAGCTGTTGGGAAGGGAGTTGCCAGGCCACATTCGGACTATAAAGCCCTTCATGGCCCGTTAAGCCGCCTTATGCAGCTCGACCAATTGTTCAGCTGGTCGCTCATAGGCATCGGGTGTTCGGTCCCAGTATACTGAGACCAGAACAACTTCTCCGTCGAGCTTCCCTCCTCGGCCTGGTAATATTTCAGGGCATCCGACACGCTGCGGGGCAAATCTGCGAATGCTCCTGGAGAGCTCCGGACCCGGGTAAGTAACAAGTAATTTACTTTCACATGCTTGCTTTGCATATTGAATGCCTTACCCGCCGCTATCTTTCTCATCGCCTCAATCTCCTTGAGGGCCTTTTGGGCTTCAGACTTGGCATTCTTTGTGCTCTTGAGGGCCGCGGCAAGCTCGGACTCTCGCGTCTTCGAGTCAAGCTCCAAAGCCTCGTGCTTCTTCACGAGAGCCTGGAGCTCTTGCTGCACCTCGCCCACCCGTGCCTCTTGCTTTTCTCGCTCGGTGTGCTCCTTGGCTGCTTTGTTCTTGGCCTCGGACAACGCTTGCTTCAGGGTCGCCACTTCGGTCGTGTCCCCTGGCACATTCATGATGATCCTGTCATTTCGCAACCACATTTTCTTTTTTATATAGACAAGGTATTACTTACCTTTGTTCTCCTTGAGCTGCCTCTTGGCAAGGCCGAGCTCTTTCTCGAACCCCTCGAGGTCCTGCTTTAGTGCGGCGACCTCGCAGTTAGTGCGGCAGAGGTCAGCAGCGAAGCCTGCATACGCATGCAGACATACTTATATTAGACTCCTACAGATATTATTTGATCCTCTATTCGGCTTTTCTTTGTGAACACCAAATAGAGCATCAGGGGCTACTATCTATGCGGTAATATTTTTCCTATATTTTAAATACTTACCTCAAAGCCTGTTAGAAGGCTGGCACATGCTTCAGTCAGTCCGCTCTTGGCGGACTGAACCTTCTTGATCACCGCACTCATAATAGTGCGGTGCTCTTTGTTGATGGAAGTGCCGCGAAGTGCTCCCAGCAGGTTGTCCGGTGCCTCTGGATGGACAGAGGTCACCGGCACGGGCGGCTTGCCCCTTTTGGAAAGGGGCCGCCTGCCCGAGTCCGGAACCACTGGAGGTTCCGGCGCGGTGTTCGGCTGAGAGCCGAACTTGGAGCCCCTGGGAGCCTTGCTCCCTTTGCTCCTGGAGTGCGGAAGGTCGCCTTGAGGCGCCTTCGGGACTATCTCCCCCGGCTCGATGCCCCTTGAGACAATACCTCGGCATTGTCTGTAGGGCAAGGGGAGGAGGCGGTTGGAAGTGTATCACTATTCATGTCCGATGAGTCCAAGGAACCGTCCAACGATGATACATCGATACGGGCTTGGGGCGGACTGCATAATCATATTCGACGTTAGGAGAAGCAGTGCGACAAAGGTATGCTATGAGTTACTCTGGTATCCGAATACTTACGACTTCGCCAAGGGCTTGGCCCTGAGCAGCCACTCGTCTTCGCCGTTGGCGGCAGTGGTGGAGCAGTCCGGAAGGAGAGTCCTTCCCTTCTTGGACCCTTCGGCCTCCCCTTTGGGGCGGCCTTCCTTTTTTTGTCTCCCCCGGCTAGAGGGGGAGAATCTTCATCATCCTTCTCCTCCTTTTCACGGGAGGAGTGTGTCTCGGTGTTATCAGACGATGAGTCCGATACCACCTGGCGTCGGGAACCCTTTCGGGTTCCCTTGGCCTTCTTCTTGGTCTTCTCCGGCACCTCATAAGGAGCCGGAGTCCGCATCTCCCTCAGGAGAGCGTCCGCAGTGTCTTCGAGCAGAGGGGCCGGACAGTTAATCTGCTCCGAGGCCTCCACCCAGTCCTGTCAAAGGCATGGGAGCTCAGACACCGCACATGGTTAAGCTATGGGAAATAAAACCCTACCAGATGTACAGAACTTACCAGATTCGCAGGGCGCTTTGCGCTTAGCCCGCGGTCCTCGGTAAGAGAAGGAGGGACCTCGGCGCCCTTGAACAACACCCTCCAGACATCCTTATGCGTCGTGTCAAAGAGCTCGCTTAGAGTCTGGTGCTGGGTCGGGTCGAACTCCCATAAGTTGAAATCCCGTTGTTGACACGGGAGGATCCGGCGAAAGAGCATGACTTGGACTATGTTGACAAGCTTAAGTTTCTTGCTTGTCATGTTCCGGATACACTTCTGGAGTCCGTCCAGCTCCACCGATGAACCCCAGGACAGGCCCTTCTCCTTCCAGGAAGTGAGTCGCAAGGGGATTTCGGATCGAAACTCGGGGGCCGCCACCCAGTTGGTGTCGCGTGGCTCGGTGATGTAGAACCACCCCGATTGCCACCCCTTTATGGTCTCCATGAAGGATCCCTCGAGCCATATAACGTTGGGCATTTTGCCCACCATGGCTCTGCCGCATTCCACTTGTTGGCCGCCTACTACCTCCGGCTTGATATTGAAGGTCTTCAGCCATAGGCTGAAGTGGGCCCGGATGTGGAGGAAAGCCTCGCACACGACGATAAACGCCAAGATGTTGAGGATGAAATTCAAGGCCAGATCATGAAAGTCCAGCCCGTAATAGAACATGAGGCCGCAGACGAATGGATGGAGGGAAACCCCAATCTGCAGACGAAATAGGGGAGAAAGACCACCCTTTCGTGAGGTTCCGGGGTAGGGACGATCTGCCCCGCGGCTGGCAGCCGGTGCGCGATATCCGCGGCTAGTATCCGACTCCATGTAGCTTTTTGATGTGTCCCTCCATGACAGAGGAGGCCATCCACTTGCCTCCCGCTCCGGACATGTTTGGAGAGAGTTGAGGAGAAGGATGTGGACTTGGGCATTGGAGCTCGAGTGCGCGAGAATGGATGAGCAAGGAGGAAGAAGGCGTGGGTAGAAAAAGGTGAGATCTTATCCCTTTATAAGGGCGGACAAAACTATGCGCCCCCACTAGCCTGGTAAAACTCACTTATCCCCCAAGCGCCATAATTGATGGCGCGGTTGGGTTACCCACACCCGTATTGATGAGAATCCCGTAATAAGGGGGACACGATCTCTCCTTTGACAAGACGTGTCAAGAAACTGCCTCGCGTTATGTGTGGGGCTGGTTAAAGCAAAACAGTTCGAATAATTACCGGGCCATGGCATGATGTCATGATGCCAAAACGTGTCAGCAGATTAGATTTGTGGAAATATTATTCTCTCTATGGTGGTATGTGGAACTTATTTTGCAGGGTCAGACACTATCCTTGTATTCAAACTCTTCTGTGATGTATTCGGAGGAGGAACCCGCCTTGCAATGCTGAAGACAACACTGCGCGCCGGACTCATCGTCATTGAAGCCTGGTTCATCGGCTACTGAGGGAGTCCTAGATTAGGGGGTCTCCGGACAGCCGAACTATATCCTTTGGCCGGACTGTTGGACTATGAAGATACAAGATTGAAGACTTCATCCCGTGTCCGGATGGGACTCTACTTGGCGTGGAAGGCAAGCTAGGCAATACGGATATGGATATCTCCTCCTTTGTAACCGACCTTGTGTAACCCTAGCCCCCTCCGGTATCTATATAAACCGGAGGGTTTTAGTCCGTAGGACAACATACAATCATACCATAGGCTAGCTTCTAGGGTTTAGCCTCTCCGATCTTGTGGTAGATCAACTCTTGTACTACTCATATTATCAAGAATAATCAAGCAGGACGTAGGGTTTTACCTCCATCAAGAGGGCCCTAACATGGGTAAAACATCATGTCCCCTGCCTCCTGTTACCATCCGCCTTAGACGCATAGTTCGGGACCCCCTACCCGAGATCCGCCAGTTTTGACACCGACAGGTGTCCCAACTTAGCCCATCACAAGCTCTCACGGTCAACGAAGGATATTCCTTCTCCTAGGAAGACCCGATCAGACTCGGAATCCTGGTTACAAGACATTTCGACAATGGTAAAACAAGACCAGCAAAGCCGCCCGGATGTGCCGACAAATCCTGATAGGAGCTGCACATATCTTTGCTCTTAGGGCACATCGAATGAGCCAGACGTCAGGTTGGCATAGACCCTGGTTGTCCAGGGGGCGCCGGACATTGCTCAGGTTGGACCAACACTTAGAGAAGCACTGGCCCGGGGGGGTTAAAATAAAGATGACCCTCGGGCTCCGGAAACCCAAGGGAAAAAGGCTAGGTGAGGCAAATGGTAAAACCAAGGTTGGGCCTTGCTGGAGGAGTTTTATTCAAAGCGAACTGTCAAGGGGTTCCCATAACACCCAACCGTGTAAGGAATGCAAAATCAAGGAACATAACACCGGTATGACGGAAACTAGGGCGGCAAGAGTGGAACAAAACACCAGGCATAAGGCCGAGCCTGGCACCCTTTACCAAGTATATAGATGCATTAATTTAATAAGCGATATTGTAATATTCCAACATATCCATGTTCCAACATGGAACAAACTTCAACTTCACATGCAACTAGCAATGCTATAAGAGGGGCTGAGCAAAAGTGGTAACATAGCCAAACAACGGTTTCCTAGGAAAGGTGGGTTAGAGGCTTGACATGGCAATATAAGAGGCATGATGTAGCAAGTGGTAGGTATCGCGGCAAAGCAATAGAGCGAGCAACTAGCAAGCAAAGATACAAGTGATTTCGAGGGTATGGTCATCTTGCCTGAGATCCCGCAAGGAAGAAGAACGAGCCCATGAAGAAGACAAACGGACGTAGTCGAACGAATCCTCACAAACGCGACGTTATCGGAACCAACCCGAAGAAGCAACACCATAAAGGAGCAAACAACATAGTAAACAACCATCACATAAACATGGCATGATGCACAACCAAGTATGATGCATGTCCGGTTTAAAAAAGCATGGCATGACAAAGTGCACAAGCAATCCTATAAATTAAGTGGAGCTCAATATGCAATGAGTTGCATATTGACGAAACACCACGTGACTTATTTAGTTTTCTCCTGTTTATGTACTCAACAATATTAAATGTTGGTTAGCATGGCAAAAGCTGGAGCAAAAGAAAACTACCTATCTAGGCAAGTTTAAATGAGGCCGGAACAACAAACAACAAGTCCGGAAACTCCTCATGTGCATATATTAGGTTTGATACTGTTCTGCCCTAAAGCATATTTTAGAGTTGTTAAGCATGCAAAGTAAAGCCACCATGTTAAACTAGGCATTTTTCTACCCCATTTACATATAAAGTTTATTTAAAATGGAGCTACGGTTATTAAGTTATGGATTAAGGCATTTTAACATGGCATATGGGCAAAATTACACAAACAACATTTTAAACATTTTAAACATAGATGAAAGTTGTATATTATTAAACTAGACAAAATTCTAGGCATTTTACATATAAAGTTTGTTTTAATCCAATGCACGGTTAATTAGTTAGGATATGCATGAAGTGCAAGGGTGTTTCTGCAAAACTGGCAATTCTCAGGATAAATAGCAAATTCGGTCGCGGAAAAAAAACAGGTACTGGGCTGAAACAGTGGGCGGCTGGGCGCTCACCAAGGCCCAAGGCCTGAGTCGGTGGAGGAACTGGGCTTGGAGGATGCTGGGCAGGGACGAGGCCCACGAGGCCAGGTCAACGGGCGCAGTCGCTCGTTCCTGGACAGAACGAGAAGCACGGCCTGGAGGTGTTCGTCCTCCTCTGGACGCAGGGGAGGCAGCGGCACGAAGCAGAGAAGCAGTAGAGGGACTTGGCGGGGCAAGGGGCCACGGGAACCGGCCGGATCCGAGGCAAAGGGCGGCGGTGGAAGGCGACGGCTTCAAGCGGTGCAGACGCGACAACAGGGCGATGCAGGCGCGACAGAAGCAGGGAGACCGGCAGGTGCAGAGAACCGGCATGAAGGACGACAAAGCATGGCCAGGAACATGCGGATGCAGGCGAGGGTGGTCAAATCCGAACATGGGGAGTCCATTTTTGGTGGCAGAGGAGCTCGGCGGCGTCAGCAGCAGGAGTCCATGCTTCGGGCGCCCATGGCGGCCTGCTGGTTCATGTCCGTGAAGATAGAGAGGGAGAGAGGTGAGGTGAGGGAGAGAGCGAGAGGAAGAAGGAGATGGTAGGGCGCGAAGGTCGACTTGCAGGTCACCGGAGTGGCTAGGCGAGGAGGAGGTCCTGCGGGGTCGTGAGGTTGGAGGAGCTCGGCCTCGGGAGCGCTCGAACGCGGCTGCGAGGAGTCGGTGCTGTTGGTCTTCGGGAAAGACGAACGGGAGGCACGGGAGCTTGGCTCCATGGAAGTGCTTGAGAGGGGATCCAGACACGGTTCCTGCCGATCCAAAAGCGAGGGAGGCTAGGCGCTTGGTGATTAGATGGATCTGGCTGGTGGTGATCAGTGGTTGGCTCGGTGGGGAAAAAGAGGAGAAGGCAGGATCGATTGGGTGGATTGGGCAAGATCATGAGGAAAAGGGGAGACCAGGTGGAGCTAGTGGCGGCGGATGGGATGGATGGAATGGATGGGACGGCTCGGACTAGGGTTTGACTATATATATAGGTAGGGATTAGGGTAGGGCTATCTCGTCCCTATGATTAAAATCGGACGGCCGATAAAAATATAGGTTAGGAAGTCCAATTAACAAAAAAGGAGATGTTTTGTAGATGTTTGGGGATGATCCGGACCCAACGGTGACGACTGCCCAGGTCGGGTCCGGGACAGCTTTCGGACGCGCGCGCGAGGAGGGTCGTGGGCTGACGAGAGAGGTTAGGTAGGGCCTGGCGGTGAGTGGTAGTGGGCTGTGCAGAAAGCCTAGGGCTGAGAGAAGAGAAGAGAGAGACCCGGCGACTGTTTTCGGAGGCCGAAAACATCTGACGTTTGACCGACTATAATGTCACTATAGTTATCCGTTGGCGCGCTAAACGGACTCCGAATGCGATGGAACTTGGCAGGCGGTCTACTGCCAACATAACAACACCGCATGCCAACTCTCATCCCACTTCGAGAACATTTTACGGCCACTTATAAAATAATATTTTGGACGTGCCGCGGGCGCGTGCAAGTGTGTCTGGGCTCAGAACGGACAACAGAAAGATCGAGGAGAACCCGGACGGATGCAAGTTTGAAAACATGATGATGCAATGCACATGATGATATGGCAACAAGCGACACGCAAGAAAATGACGAGGCAACAACAACGAATAACTGGAAGACACCCGACGCATCGGTCTCAGGGCGTCACAGCTGCTGAAGCCAGGGTCGCAGCGGAGCGGGCCAGCCCGCCCAACCCGTTGCGCGCCACGATGCAGAGCCTTCGCATCCCTGATACTTCTCCAACGTATCTATAATTATTGATTGTTCCATGCTATTATATTGTCCATCTAGGATGTTTTATATGCATTTATATGCTATTTTATATGAATTTTGGGACTAACCTATTAAACTAGAGTCCAATGCCAGTTTCTGTTTGTTTCCTTGTTTTTGAGTTTTACAGAAAAGGAATACCAAACGGAGTCCAATTAACGTGCCAATTTTTGATGATTTTTATTGACCAAAAGAAGCCCCCGGAGTAAAATAGTTGGGCCAAAAGAGTCCCGAGCCGTCCACGAGATAGGAGGGCGAGCCCGGGGGGCAGGGTGCGCCCTCCACCCTCATGGACGACTCGGAGACCCCCTTGACGTGAGACCGATGCCAAAAATTCCTATAAATACATCCAAAAAATAACCTAGATCGGGAGTTCCGCCGCCGCAAGCCTCCGTAGCCACCGAAAACCAATCTAGACCCGTTCCAGCACCCTGCTGGAGGGGGAATCCCTCTCCGGTGGCCATCTTCATCATCCCGGCTCTCTCCATGACGAGGACAGAGTAGTTCACCCTCGGGGATGAGGGTATGTACCAGTAGCTATGTGTTTGATCTCTCTCTCTCTCTCTCTCTCTCGTGTTCTTGATTCGGCACGATCTTGATGTATCGCGAGCTTTGCTATTATAGTTGGATCTTATGATGTTTCTCCCCCTCTACTCTCTTGTGATGAATCGAGTTTTCCCTTTGAAGTTATCTTATCGGATTGAGTCTTTAAGGATTTGAGAACACTTGATGTATGTCTTGCATGTGCTTATCTGTGGTGACAATGGGATATCACGTGATCTACTTGATGTATGTTTTGGTGATCAACTTGCGAGTTCCGTAAGTTCGTGAACTTGTGCATAGGGGTTGGCACACGTTTTCATCTTGACTCTCCGGTAGAAACTTTGGGGCACACTTTGAAATTCTTTGTGTTGGTTGAATAGATGAACCTAAGATTGTGTGATGCATATCGTATAATGATACCCACGGATACTTGAGGTGACATTGGAGTATCTAGGTGACATTAGGGTTTTGGTTGATTTGTGTCTTAAGGTGTTATTCTAGTACGAACTCTTGAATAGATCGATCAGAAAGAATAACTTTGAGGTGGTTTCGTACCCTACAATAATCTCTTCGTTTGTTCTCCTCTATTAGTGACTTTGGAGTGACTCTTTGTTGCATGTTGAGGGATAGTTGTATGATCGAATTATGTTATTATTGTTGAGAGAACTTGCAGTAGTTAAAGTATGAACCCTAGGCCTTGTTTCAACACATTGCAATACCGTTTACGCTCACTTTTACCACTATCTACCTTGCTGTTTTTATATTTTTAGATTAAAAAACCTTTATCTACCATCCATATTGCACTTGTATCACCATCTCTTCGCCGAACTAGTGCACCTATACAATTTACCGTTGTATTGGGTGTGTTGGGGACACAAGAAACTCTTTGTTATTTGGTTGTAGGGTTGTTTGAGAGAGATCATTTTCATCCTATGCCTCCCACGGATTGATAAACCTTAGGACATCCACTTGAGGGAAATTTGCTACTTTCCTACAAACCTTTGCACTTGGAGGCCCAACAACGTCTACAAGAAGAAGGTTGTGTAGTAGACATCAGTGCTCATCGACCCCTCCGACATCGCCGAGGCCCGGACTCGCCTCGACGAAGACCACCAACGCCTGCTGGACCTCACCGAGACGCTCGCTGCCAAGCAGCGCCGCCTCAACTCCGCTCAGCTGGAGCGCAACACTGCCTACGGCTTCACGCCAGATGCGCCTGAGCCAAGCTGGCTCGCCGATGTACGAGACCGGGGCGGTGCGATTGGGCGTGCCTTCGGCGCCGTCCCTCCCGTCTACAAGACTCCCGTGAAGAACATGCACGCTGCCCTGGCAGCCGCGGTCCGCCTGGACCAACTCATAGGCGAAGAGCTGCAGGACCGCCTCAAGAGGGTGAACGATCACCTCGCTGCGGCCAACGCGCAGCAGGACCGCCTCAACCAACTCGCCAAGCCGGCCGGATGCCGCACCCGCACCCGTTAACTTCCAGCACATGACATCCTCGCCACCCAGCGAGGCACACTCCGGCCGCACCCGGACCCGGCGCAACCCCGCCCCGATGATCGTCGGCAGCTTGGGTGACGAGCCGGCCTCGGAGGCCGGCGCCGACTCGACCCTCTGCTCCTACCCAGCCGACGTCTGACTGGAGGCGACCCGGCCCCCCGCGACGCGGTCACCGACCGACTGGGCCCGCGCGCCATCGACGACACCGACGCACGTCACCGCCTCGACTGACTCACCCTCTCCCAAGAGTTGGAGGAGACCGGCCCCCTCGGACCGGCGTGTTTCGGGCCACGCATCCGAGGTGAGCCCTTTACTAAAGGGTTCACGCTCCCCCGCAACACTCCAAGTACAACGGCACCGTCAAGCCGGAGGACTGGTGCTACCTCTTGAGCACTGCGTTGTTTTTCCCTTGAAGAGGAAAGGGTGATGCAGTAAAGTAGCGTAAGTATTTCCCTCAGTTTTTGAGAACCAAGGTATCAATCCAGTAGGAGATCACGCTCAAGTCCCACACACCTACACAAACAAATAAGAACCTCGCAACCAACGCGAAAAGGGGTTGTCAATCCCTTCACAGTCACTTACGAGAGTGAGATATGATATATATGATAAAATAATATTTTTGGTATTTTTATGATAAAGAGAAATAAAAGATGCAAAGTAAAATAAAAAGCAATATAAATAACTAAGTATTGGAAGATTAATATGATGGAAGATAGACCCGGGGGCCATAGGTTTCACTAGTGGCTTCTCTCAAGAGCATAAGTATTACGAAGGGTAAACGAATTAGTGTCGAGCAATTGATAGAATTGAGCATAGTTATGAGAATATCTAGGTATGATCATGTATATAGGCATCACGTCCAAGACAAGTAGACCGAAACGATTCTGCATCTACTACTATTACTCCACACATCGACCGCTATCCAGCATGCATCTAGACTATTAAGTTCAAGAGAACAGAGTAATGCTTTAAGGAAGATGACATGATGTAGTGGGATAAACTCATGCAATATGATATAAACCCCATCCTTTTATCCTCGATGGCAACAATACAATACGTATCGGTTCCCTTTCTGTCACCACAAGATTGAACCCAAAGCTAAGCATTTCTCCCATTGCAAGAAAGATCAATCTAGTAGGCCAAACCAAACTGATAATTCGATGAGACTTGCAAAGATAAAACAATCATACATAAAAGAATTCAGAGGAGAATCAAATATTGTTCATAGATAATCTGGATCATAAACCCACAATTCATCGGATCTCGACAAACACACCGCAAAAGTAGATTACATCGAATAGATCTCAAAGAGAATCAAGGAGAACTTTGTATTGAGATCCAAAGAGAGAGAAGAAGCCATCTAGCTAATAACTATGGACCCGAAGGTTTGAAGTAAACTACTCACACATCACCGAAGAGGCCATGGAGTTGATGTAGAGGCCCTCTATGATCAATGCCCCCTTCGGTGGAGCTCCGGAAAAGGCCCCGAGATGGGATCTCTTGAGTATAGAAGGTTGCAGCGGTGGAATTAGGTTTTCATGGTGCTCCTAGATGTTTGGAGGGTATGTGGATATATATAGGAGGAAGAAGTATGTTGGTGGAGCAACGGAGGGCCCACGAGGGTGGAGGGCGCGCCCAGGGGGGGTAAGCACGCCCCCTGCCTCATGCCTTCCTCCCTTGTTTCTTGACGGCCACTCCAAGTCTTCTGGATCACATTTGTTGAGAAAATCACGTTCCCAAAGGTTTCATTCCATTTGGACTCCGTTTGATATTCCTTTTCTTCAAAACCCTAAAATACGCAAAAAAACAACAATTTGGGCTGGGCCTCCGGTTAGTAGGTTAGTCCCAAAAATGATATAAAAGTGTAAAATAAAGCCCATTAACATCCAAAATAGATAATATAATAGCATGGAGCAATCAAAAATTATAGATACCTTGGAGACGTATCAAGCATCCCCAAGCTTAATTCCTGCTCATTCTCGAGTAGGTAAATGATAAAAAGAATAATTTTTGATGTGGAATGCTTTCTAATATATGTCTCAATGTAATTTTTCTTTATTGTGGCATGAATGTTCAGATCCATAAGATTCAAGACAAAAGTTTAATATTGACATAAAAACAATAATACTTCAAGCACACTAACTAGCAATTATGTCTTCTCAAAATAACATGGCCAAAGAAAGTTATCCCTACAAAATCATATAGTTTGGCTATGGTCCATCTTCACCACACAAAATATTTAAATCATGCGCAACCCCATTGACAAGCCAAACAATTGTTTCATACTTTTGATGTTCTCAAACTTTTTCAATCTTCACGCAATATATGAGCGTGAGCCATGGATATAGCACTATGGTGGAATAGAATGGTGGTTGTGGAGAAGAAAAAAAAGGAGAAGATACCCTCACATCAACTAGGCGTATCAACGGGCTATGGAGATGCCCATGAATAGATATCAATGAGAGTGAGTAGGGATTGCCATGCAACAGATGCACTAGAGCTATAAGTGTATGAAAGCTCAACAAAAGAAACTAAGTGGGTGTGCATCCAACTTGCTTGCTCATGAAGACCTAGGGCAATTTGACGAAGCCCATCATTGGAATATACAAGCCAAGTTCTATAATGAAAAATTCCCACTAGTATATGAAAGCGATATCATAGGAGAATCTCTATCATGAAGATCATGGTGCTACTTTGAAGCACAAGTGTGGAAAAAGGATAGTAACATTGTCCCTTCTCTCTTTTTCTCTCATTTTTTTGGGCCTTCTTTTTTTTATGGCCTTTCTCTTTTTTTTCATCCGGAGTCTCATCCCGACTTGTGGGGGAATCATCGTCTCCATCATCCTTTCCTCACTGGGATAATGCTCTAACAAGATATGACTCTATGTGAATGCCTCCGGCGGCATACCGGGATGTGCAATGATGCATGAGTGACATGTATGAAGAATTATGAACGGTGGCTTTGCCACAAATACGATCTCAACTACATGATCATGCAAGCAATATGACAATGATGAATCGTGTCATAATAAGGGAACAATGGAGAGTTGCATGTCAATATATCTCGGAATGGCTATGGAAATGCCATAATAGGTAGGTACGGTGGCTGTTTTGAGGAAGGTATATGGTGGGTTTATGATACCAGCGAAAAGTGCGCGGTATTAAGAGGCTAGCAATGCTGGAAGGGTGAGAGTGTGTATAATCCTTGGACTCATCATTAGTCATAAAGAACTCACATAGTTATTGCAAAAATCTACAAGTTATCAAAGCAAAGTATTACGCACATGCTCCTAGGGGGATAGATTGGTAGGAAAAGACCATCGCTCGTCCCCGACCGCCACTCATAACGAAGACAATCAATAAATAAATCATCCTCCGACTTCGTCACATAACGGTTCACCATACATGCATGCTACGGGAATCACAAACTTCAACCCAAGTATTTCTCAAATTCACAACTACTCAACTAGCATGACTCTAATATCACCATCTCCATGTCTCAAAACAATTATCAAGTTTCAAACTTCTCTTAGTATTCAATGCACTTGCATGAAAGTTTTTATTATTGCCATGTTGTTCTAAAGGACTCTCAAAATAATATAAGTGAAGCATGAGAGAATAATAGTTTCTATAAAACAAAACCGCCGCCGTGCTCTAAAAGATGTAAGTGAAGCACTAGAGCAAAAACTATATAGCTCAAAAGATATAAGTGAAGCACATGGAGTATTCTAATAAATTTCCAATCATGTCAGTCTCTCTCAAAATGTGTGTACAGCAAGGATGATTGTGGTAACTAAAAAGCAAAGACTCAAATCATACAAGACGCTCCAAGCAAAACACATATCATGTGGTGAATAAAAATATAGCTCCAAGTAAAGTTACCGATAGACGAAGACGAAAGAGGGGATTCCTTCCGGAGCATCCCCAAGCTTAGGCTTTTTGGCATCCTTTAATTTTACCTTGGGGTGCCATGGGAATCCCCAAGCTTAGGCTCTTGCCACTCCTTGTTCCATAGTCCATCAAATCTTTACCCAAAACTTGAAAACTTCACAACACAAAACTCAAAATAGAAAATCTCGCGAGCTCCGTTAGCAAAAGAAAATAGAACACCACTTCAAGGTACTGTAATGAACTCATTCGTTATTTATATTGGTGTTAAACCTACTGTATTCCAACTTCTCTATGGTTTATAAACCCTTTTACTAGCCATAGATTCATCAAAATAAGCAAACAACACACGCAAAACAGAATCTGTCAAAAACAGAACAGTCTGTAGTAATCTGTAGCTAACGCAAGTTCTGGAACCCCAAAAATTCTTAAATAAATTTCTAGACGTGAGGACTTTATCTATTAATCATCGGAAAATAGAATTAACTAAATAGAACCTTTCAAATAAAAATGGCAGCAATTCCGGTGAGCGCTAAAGTTTCTGTTTTTTACAGCAAGATCAAAAAGACTTTCCCCAAGTCTTCCCAACGGTTCTACTTGGCACAAAAACTAATTAAACACAAAAACACAACCAAAACAGAGGCTAGATAAATTATTTATTACTAAACAGGAACAAAAAGGAAGAAATAAAAATAAAATTGGGTTGCCTCCCAACAAGCGCTATCGTTTAACGCCCCTAGCTAGGCATAAAAGCGAAGATAGATCTAGGTATTGCCATCTTTGGTAGGCAATCCATAAGTGGCTCTCATAATAGATTCATATGGTAATTTAATTTTCTTTCTAGGGAAGTGTTCCATGACTTTCCTTAATGGAAATTGGAATTTAATGTTCCCTTCCTTCATATCAATAATTGCACCAATCGTTCTAAGGAAAGGTCTACCAAGAATAATAGGACATGAAGGATTGCAATCTATGTCAAGAACAATGAAATCTACGGGCACATAGTTCCTATTTGCAAAAATTAGAACATCATTAATTCTTCCCATAGGTTTCTTAATAGTGGAATCCGCAAGGTGCAAGTTTAAGGAACAATCATCAAAATCACGAAAACCTAGCAAATCACATAAAGTTTTCGAAATCATGGAAACACTAGCACCAAAATCACACAAAGAATAACACTCATGATCTTTAATTTTAATTTTTATTGTAGGTTCCCACTCATCATAAAGTTTTCTAGGGATAGAAACTTCCAACTCAAGTTTTTCTTCATAAGATTGCATCAAAGCATCAACGATATGTTTAGTAAAAGCTTTATTTTGACTATAAGCATGAGGAGAATTTAGAACGGATTGCAACAAGGAAATACAATCTACCAAAGAGCAATTATCATAATTAAATTCCTTGAAATCCAAAATAGTGGGTTCATTGATATTTAACGTTTTAATCTCTTCGATCCCACTTTTAACAATTTTAGCATCAAGATCTAAAGACTCCAAATTTTTGGAACGCCTTCTAGGTAAAGATGGCTCATCTTCAGCCCCATCATTATCAATATTCATATTGCAAAACAAAGATTTAATAGGGGACACATCAATAAATTTTAGATCTTCATCTTTATTATCATGAAAATTTTCCAGCTTAGCGGCCATCTTATTAACTAAGGTGGCCTGCTTATCCGAGACTTCAGCAATTAATTTTTCGAGATGAGCAATCTGAGATTTCAAACCATAAAATTCTTTAGACATATCATCGAGCTCTTTATTCATATAACCCATAAAGCTTTTTTTGTTCCTTAAGCTCGTTCCTAAAGAAATTATTATGCTCAAATTGTAAAGTCATAAACCTCCTGATGCTGCTTTCGATCTCTTCTAACTTTTAAGGTGAAGGTCACCAAATCTAGGTAGAGTCATCATGACAAGCAAGCAATACAACACACAAGCAAACAAGAAACGGGCAAAAAAGGCAAATAGAAAAAGAGAAGGGGAACAGAGAGAGAGGGAGAGAGGAAAAGAGGATGAATAAAACGGCAAGGGTGAAGTGGAGGAGAGGAAAACGAGAGGCAAATGGAAAATAATGTAATGCGAGGGATAAGAGTTTGTGATGGGTACTTGCTATGTCTTGACTTGACTTGACTTGGCGCGAATCTCTCCGGCAACGGCGCCAGAAATCCTTCTTGTTACCTCTTGAGCACTGCGTTGGTTTTCCCTTGAAGAGGAAAGGGTGATGCAGTAAAGTAGCGTAAGTATTTCCCTCAGTTTTTGAGAACCAAGGTATCAATCCAGTAGGAGATCACGCTCAAGTCCCACGCACCTACACAAAAAATAAGAACCTCGCAACCAACGCGAAAAAGGGTTGTCAATCCCTTCATGGTAACTTACGAGAGTGAGATCTGATAGATATGATAAGATAATATTTTTGGTATTTTTATGATAAAGAGAAATAAAAGATGCAAAGTAAAATAAAAAGCAATAGAAATAACTAAGTATTGGAAGATTAATATGATGGAAGATAGACCCGGGGCCATAGGTTTCACTAGTGGCTTCTCTCAAGAGCATAAGTATTACAGTGGGTAAACGAATTAGTGTTGAGCAATTGATAGAATTGAGCATAGTTATGAGAATATCTAGGTATGATCATGTATATAGGCATCACGTCCGAGGCAAGTAGACCAAAACGATTCTGCATCTACTACTATTAATCCACACATCGACCGCTATCCAGCATGCATCTAGAGTATTAAGTTCAAGAGAACAGAGTAATGCTTTAAGGAAGATGACATGATGTAGAGGGATAAACTCATGCAATATGATATAAACCCCATCTTTTTATCCTCGATGGCAACAATACAATACGTATCGGTTCCCTTTCTGTCACTCGGATCGAACACCGCAAGATTGAACCCAAAGCTAAGCACTTCTCCCATTGCAAGAAAGATCAATCTAGTAGGCCAAACCAAACTGATAATTCGAAGAAACTTGCAAAGATAAACCAATCATACATAAAATAATTCAGAGGAGAATCAAATATTGTTCATAGATAGTATGGATCATAAACCCACAATTCATCGGATCTCGACAAACACACTTCAAAAGAAGATTACATCGAATAGATCTCCAAGAGAATCGAGGAGTACTTTGTATTGAGATTCAAAGAGAGAGAAGAAGCCATCTAGCTAATAACTATGGACACGAAGGTCTGAAATAAACTACTCACACATCACCGGAGAGGCCATGGAGTTGATGTAGAGACCCTCTGTGGTCAATGCCCCCTCCGGTGGAGCTCCGGAAAAAGCCCCGAGATGGGATCTCTCGAGTACAGAAGGTTGCGGCGGTGGAATTAGGTTTTCGTGGTGCTCCTGGATGTTTGGGGTGTACGTGGATATATATAGGAGGAACAAGTATGTCGGAGCAACGGAGGGCCCACAAGGGTGGAGGGTGCGCCCAAGGGGGTAGGCGCGCCCCACTGCCTCGTGCCTTCCTCCCTTGTTTCTTGACGGCCACTCCAAGTCTCTTGGATCACATTTGTTGAGAAAATTATGTTCCCGAAGGTTTCATTCCGTTTGGACTCCGTTTGATATTCCTTTTCTTCGAAACCCTAAAATAGGCAAAAAAACAACAATTTGGGCTGGGCCTCTGTTTAGTAGGTTAGTCCGAAAAATGATATAAAAGTGTAAAATAAAGCCCATTAACATCCAAAATAGATAATATAATAGCATGGAGCAATCAAAAATTATTGATACGTTGGAGACGTATCAACTGGCTCACCGACTACACCACGGCCATTGGCATCGCCGGCGGCAACCGCCGCCTCGCCATGCGCTACGTGCCTCTCATGCTCCAGTGTTCGGCCCGCACCTGGTTGAATAGTCTGCCGGAGGGCAGCATCAACGCGTGGGTCGACTTCAAGCAAGCCTTCATGCGCAACTTCACCGGCACGTACAAGCGACGCGGCCGCCCCAGTCATCTCACCATGTGCGTGCAGGGACCGGCGGAGACCGGCCGCGAGTACCTCGCACGCTGGACCAAGCTCCGGAATAGCTGTGAGGGCATCCACGAAGTCCAAGCAATCCAATACTTCGTCAACGGGTGCCGGGATGGCACCCTCCTCAAGCACAAGCTCTTGCGCTCCGAGCCGGCCACCATGGCCGCGCTCATGGTGACGGCGGACAAGTACGCCAACGCCGACTCCGCCATGAAGATCCAGGTGGTGCTGGACGAAGCCGGCAAAGCAAAGCCACCCCCCGAAGCCGGCCAGCGAAGGCAGGCGCCCGCGGCCGACCAGGCCGCCAAGCACCGACAGACCGGCAAGATGACGTGGCAACCTACCATGAGTTTCTAGGAGATGCTCGACGCTCCCTGCAAGCACCACAGTGGCGCAAGGCCATCCACGCACATGCTTCGGTAGTGTGCCATCACCAAGCGCATCATGAGGGGCGATGTCCTGCCTCCTCCGGTCCCGGCTCCAGGAGCAGGGCAGCCGCCTCCACCTTCACCGCCGCCCCTGGCCGGCAGTGCGATGCGCGACGACGCCTACCCAGCCCAGAACGCGACCTACGTCGTCTTCACCAGCCTCGGCGACGACAAGCGCAGCGAGCGCCTCCTTCGGCAAGAGGTGAACACCGTCATCCCGGCCATGGCGGAATACACGCACTGGTCGGAGCACCCAGTCACCTGGACTCGGGAGGAACACCCGGCCATCATGCCGAACCCGGGTGGTTACACCCTCGTCCTTGATCCCACCATCATCGCGCCTCGGCGCACGTGCAAGTTTTCCCGGGTTCTCATCGACGGCGGCAGCAGCATCAACATCCTCTACCGCGACACCATGACCAAGCTCGGCCTCGAGGCCAAGGACCTGGAGCCGACCCGGACGGTCTTCCACGGCATCATTCCCGGCCTCTCCTGCTCCCTGATCAACTAGATCCGGCTCGACGTCCTATTCGGCGACAGCAGCCACTTCTGACGCGAGCCGATCTGGTTCGAGGTGGTGGACCTGCCCAGTGCGTATCACGCGCTGCTGGGCCGGCCCGCGCTCGCCAAATTCATGCCTACCTGAAGATAAAGATGCCGGGTCCGAAGGACCTCATCACCATCATTGGCGACTACGGCAATTCCATAGAGTGCACCCGAGACAGCGCCAAGTTGGCCGAGTCGTTGGTCGTAGCCGAGGAGCGGTGCCAGCTCGATCGGATCGTCGCCTTGGCCCAAGAAGAGTTGGCCGAACCAGTCCCGGTCGAGGACCCGGCCGACGAGGCCTCATTCAAGCCCTCCAAGGAGACCAAGAAAGTGAAGCTAAACCCGGAGGACCCCAGCTGCAGCAAGTACGTTATCTTGGGTACCCGCGTCGACAGCAAATAGGAAGGCGAGCTCATCGACTTCCTCCGTGAGAATCGGGATATTTTTGCATGGACACGAAAGGACATGCCGGGTATCTCAAGGAAGTACGCCAAGCACAAACTCCATGTCCGCAAGGACGCCAAGCCCGTCGTTCAACCCCTGCGACATTTTTCCGAAGAGAAGAGAAGGACCATCGGTGAAGATTTTGGCGTCCGGCTTCATCATGGAAGTGTTTCACCCCGAGTGGCTGGCTAACCCAGTCCTCATCCTGGAATAGAACAAGACCTAGCACATGCGTATCGACTACACCATCCTGAACAAGGCCTGCCCCAAAGACCCATTCGCCCTCCCGTGGATCGACCAAGTCATCGACTCCACTGCCGGGTGTGAGCTCCTGTCCTTCCTGGATGCTTACTCCGGCTATCATCAGATCAAGCTGGACCCGGCCGACGCCCTGAAGACGTCCTTCATCACGCCCATTGGGGCGTATTGCTACATCACCATGTCGTTCGGCTAGAAGAACACCGACGCCACCTTCCAGCGTTGCATGCAGAAGTGCCTGCTGCCGCAACTCGGCCGCAATATCCACGTCTACGTGGATGACATCGTGGTGAAGACCAAGAAGCACCTCATGCTCCTCGACGACCTGAAGGAGACCTTCGCCAACCAGCACAAGTACAAGGTCAAGCTCAACCCAGAAAAGTGCATTTTCCGGGTCCTGGCCGGAAAGCTACTCGGCTTCCTCATCTCGGATCGCGGCATTGAGGCAAACCCGGAGAAAATCGAGGCCATCGAGCGCATGTGCAAGCTAGCTCGGTTGCGCAATGTCCAGAAATTCACCGACTGCTTGGCCTCGGTTAGCCGGTTTCTCAGCCGGCTGGGCGAGAGGGCCTTGCCCCTATATCAGCTGATGAAGAAGACAACATCGTTCGAATGGAACGATCAGGCGGACGAGGCTTTCCGAGATCTCAAGCGCATGCTCTCCACCGCACCAGTCCTGGCCGCACCAGCCGAGAAGGAGCGCTATTGCTCTATATCGTCGCGACCTCGCAGTCGGTAAGCACGGTGATGGTGGTCGAGCGACCAGAGAAGGACAAGGTCCAAGCATTCCAGCGTCCCGTCTACTACCTGAGCGAGGTGCTCTCCGCCTCGAGGCAGAACTACACGCACTACCAGAAGATGTGTTACGGTGTGTACTTCACTGCCAAGAAACTGAAGCAGTACTTACAAGAGCACTTCGTTACCGTGGTCAGCGCGGCCTCTCTCAGCGAAATCTTCGGGTGCCGGGATGCCTCTGGCCGGGTCACCAAGTGGGCGCTCGAGCTAGCCGGCTACACCATCCTCTACGAGCCCCATACTACGATCAAGTCCCAAGCTTTGGCCGACTTCCTCGTTGACTGGACAGAGACCCGGTACATGCCGCCGCCACCGGACTCGACGCACTGGCGCATGCACTTCGACGGCTCGAAGATGCAACTCGGCGTAGGGGCCGGCATCGTGCTGTCCTCCCCCAAGGGCAACCGGCTCAAGTATGCACTGCAAATCCACTTTGCCGCCTCCAACAACGTCGCCGAATATGAAGCCCTTGTGCACGGCCTCCGGCTTGCCCAGGAACTCGGCACCCGGTGCATCCTGTGCTACGGCGACTCGGACCTGGTGGTGTAGCAGTGCTTCGGCGAGTGGGACGCCCACGAATCCAACATGGCAAGCTACCGTTTCCTCGTCCAGAAGCTCTCTGGATTCTTCGCGGGCTGTGAGTTCCTTCATGTCCCGCGCGCAGAGAATGAGGCGGCCGACACACTCGCCAGGATCGCCTCGTCTCGTCAGTCCATTCCACCCGGCGTCTCCCTCGAGCATCCGCACAAGCCGTCAGTCAAGCCGTCTCTGGACTCCGAGTCCATCCACGTCCCAGCCAACCTGACCCGGGGACTGCTCCGTCCGACCCGGCCGTGCCTCAACCCGGCCCGGGGGCTGCTCCACCCGACCCGGCCGCGCCTCAACCTGGCCCCGGGACTGTCTAACCCGGCTCGGGGACTGCCGAACCCGACCCGGGGGCTGCTGAACTCGGCTCGGGGGCTGCCGCCCCAGAACCTGAAATAGTGGCCATCTTCGCCGTGGTGACGGCGTCATCATGGGCCCTGCCCATCTCAGAGTTCCTGGAGAACGGGGTCCTCCCCATGGACGAGACCGAAGCTCGGCAAGTGCAGCGCCGAGCGTCCGCCAACAGCATCATCAACAACGAGCTCGTCAAGCGCAACTCCATCAACATATTCCAATGCTACGTCGAGCAAGACAAGGGCATTGAGATCCTCCTCGACATACACCAGGGCTAGTGCGGGCACCACGATGCCTCGCGATCTCTGGTGGCCAAGGCTTTCCGCCATGGTTTCTACTGGCCCACAACCCTCACAGACGCAGAGTCGCTCGTCCTCAAGTGCGAGGGGTGCCAGCACTTCAGCAAGCACAGCCACCAGCAGGCGTCGGCACTCCGGACCATCCCGATCGCCTGGCCCTTCGCGGTCTGGGGACTCGACATGGTGGGGCCCTTCAAGACCGCTCGAGGCAGCATGACGCATTTGCTGGTGGCGGTGGACAAGTTCACCAAATGGATCGAAGCAAGGCCAATCAAGAAGCTGGACGGGCCAACGGCTAATCGATTCGTCAAGGACACCGCGGTGAGATACGACATGCTGAACAACATCATCACGGACAACAACACCAACTTCGCCAAGGGCGTTCTCGTGCAGTACTGCTCCGTCTCCGGCATCCGCCTCGACCTAGCTTCCGTTGCACATCCGCAGTCCAACGGCCAGGTCGAGCGAGCCAACGGCCTCATCCTATCCGACATCAAGCCGCGACTCGTCGAACCGCTCATCCATTCGCCTGGCATCTCGCTTGACGAGTTGCCGGCCGTCCTCTGGAGTCTCCGCACCACGCCAAACTGGCCGACCAGGTTCACCCGTTCTTCCTCATCTACGGCGCAGAAACCGTCATCCCGACCGACGTCGAGTTCAACTCGCCGTGCGTCACGATATACACAGAAGCCGAGGCCAAGGAAGCTCGCGAAGACGGTGTCGACCTACTCGAAGAAGCACGTCTCCTAGCGCTTAGCCGCTCAGCCATCCACCAGCAAGGTCTGAGGCACTACCACAACAAGAAGATCAAGCTCCTCACTTTTCGGGAGGGAGACCTCATCCTCCGGCTCGTCCAAGAGTAGACCGGCCAACACAAGCTGTCCTCCCCATGGGAGGGCCCCTTCATCATCAGTAAGGCCTTGTGCGATCGCAACGCATACTACCTCATCGACGCCCGCAAGTCAAACAAGCGCAAGAGGGACACCGCCGGTGAAGAAACAATCCGGCCATGGAACGCAGAGCTCCTCCGCCTATTTTACAGTTAGCCGTATGCACATATGTATTGTTGCCTTTTGTAATCATCTAAACTATGGGATCCCCGAACGATGCTTGGGGGATGCCCTTTCCGACCAAGCTATTGTGTCTCCTACATCTGTGTGTTACTTTCCTCTTAAAACCAACCCGACCACCAGGTCGACTCGCTCGACCCGGGGGCTCGGGGATTGGCCGGCTTGGGCACCCGCCGTTTCCCTTAGCGGCTCCTGACGCATTGGATCGCCACGGCCTCTCACTTCGCCCTAAGCCGCAGAACCGGCTTCGGCTGTTGGCTGGCAAGCACATGAGAGCAAAGCACCAGTGCGCCACGAGCACTAAGTCAAGAACCGCCGGGTCGCCCAACCCGGCCTCGCCGGTCTAAGTTGCTGCACGACCAGCTGCTCGCCAACCCGGCCCCGCCGGATTGCCGCTAGCCGGCCCAGTGGGTGTTTCGCTCGCGCTCAATATTTCAAAAGCCTAAGTATCGCACGCTCCTCCCAAAGGCCGAACCCCTTGTCATGGACCGGAGCCTCGACCGTCAGACTTGCAGGGGGGAACCCAAAGGGGGAAAAGTTGTGAAAAAACGGCTCCAAAGACGAAAAGCAAGAGCGTAGGCATCAACGAAGTTTCTGCATACCGCCGGGTCGCTCAACCCGACCTCGCCGCTTTAAGTTGCCGCACGACCGGCTGCACGCCAACCCGGCCCCGCCGGATTGCCGCCAGCCGGCCCACTGGGTGTTTCGCTCGCGCTCAATGTTGCGAAAGCCTAAGTACTGCACGCTCTTCTCAAAGGCCGAAGCCTCGGCCGTCAGACTCACCGGGGAGAAGCCTAGGAGGGGAAAGTGCAGGAAAACGGCTCAAAAAAACGAAAAGCAAAGGCGCAAACATTCACAAGGCTTATACATCATAAATTCAGAAATAGGCCCAAGACTGGAGTTCATTACACCAAGTTAACCCCCAGTGGGTGGGTGGACCTGCTACCTAACAAAAATTTTCACTAAGTGAAAAATCAGGCATTCCCGCCGCCGGATCGCGCAGCTCCCGGGTCCACCGAGGTGCCGGTGTCCACCTCCCCGGCATCCATGTCGTGGTAGATGTCCGTCTCCTCAGAGCTGCCCTCCGGGTCGTCCAGAAGTAGGCCATAGTCGTCAGCAGGCACGACTCCGCCATCCTCCGCCCGCTCTGGCTGGAACTCGTCATGGAAGGTGAACCCGGCGATGTAGCTGGCCCGGGCAGTGATCCGTCCGGCCTCCGCCTGCAGCTGGCTCTCCTAGACGGCCCGCTGGCCCATCAACGCATCCAGCGCCAGGTCCAGATGCCAAGACACCACGAACCTTAGCACCATCTCGGCGCCGGCACGAGCAACGGAAACCCGCCACTCATGAAGACGGTCTGGGCCCGCCTCCAAACACCGCGCCAGCCGCGTGAAGCTGGTCGGTGCGACGGCACCTGGCCAGAGGGACGCCGTCATCGCCGCGTTGGCCTCAGAGAGCCGCCCCATCTGCTCGCTCAAGACTCGTAG
>NC_057809.1:212439773-212445113 GCF_018294505.1 Triticum aestivum
CTCTGGCTGGAACTCGTCATGGAAGGTGAACCCGGCGATGTAGCTGGCCCGGGCAGTGATCCGTCCGGCCTCCGCCTGCAGCTGGCTCTCCTAGACGGCCCGCTGGCCCATCAACGCATCCAGCGCCAGGTCCAGATGCCAAGACACCACGAACCTTAGCACCATCTCGGCGCCGGCACGAGCAACGGAAACCCGCCACTCATGAAGACGGTCTGGGCCCGCCTCCAAACACCGCGCCAGCCGCGTGAAGCTGGTCGGTGCGACGGCACCTGGCCAGAGGGACGCCGTCATCGCCGCGTTGGCCTCAGAGAGCCGCCCCATCTGCTCGCTCAAGACTCGTAGACGGTCCTCGGCAGCGGTCACGATCTCCGGGAAGGTCCAGGCCACCCGCGGGTCAGTTCTAGAGCCGACGATCCCCTGCAGGTCACAATGAAAGCGGACCGCCTCCTCCGCCAGCTGGCGCGTGTCCGAGAAGGCCCCTGTCGAAAAGAAAAGCGAGTCAGAAGAAAGTCGCTAAGGAAGAAAAGCCGGAGTCCCAACCCGGTAACAACAAAATCGAAGGAAATCACTTACTGGAGAAGGACTATTCCACGTGCTGCGCTTCGAGCAATGTACTGCGCTGCTCCCGGGCGATGGTGCGGTCACACTCCTGGAGCATCTTCTCCAGATCGGCGACCTTGGCAAGGGCTGCCTTCAGCTCGGCATCCTTGTCCTCGGCCGCCTTCACGGCCTCCTCGCAGCACCGGGTCTCCTCCGCCGTGGCCACCAGCGCCTTCAAGCGCTCCACCTCGGCCTGGAGCTGCCCCTTGTTGTCGGCTAGCATGCCACGTTACAGGTCCACCTCGGCAAGGGCCTCCTGCGCCTCCACACACTACAAAAAAATACACTTCCATGATGATACGTGTTTGCATAGTAGGTCGTGTTTTCTGTCATGCATGTACATCCATGACAAATTTATGACAGAATCAAGATAGTCATACCTGTGCTGTCGTAGAAGTGTTCCATGACATTACCAAAATTATCATCACAAAAGTATCCACTTCCATGACGATAAATCGCACGTCACAGAAGTGCTTTCGTTAAGGGTGACTGACACGTGGCATCCACCGTAACAGAACGCCGTTAAGCTACCAGGTCGGGTTTTGGATCCAATAACCCGTTAACAGCCCCGACCAATGGGGATTTTCCACGTGTAAAATCATCATTGGCTGGAGGAAACACGTGTCGGCTCATCGTCGGGACAGATGTCATCCACTCATTGGACAGAAGGCGCCTATGATACATTGACACGTGGCACGGCCCAACAAAGGCCCATTCCTGTGAAAAGGCCGGCCCGTTTGACTTGGTCAAAAGGTGGCGGGCCGGCCCATGGAAAGCCTGTTAACGGCCTGTTCACATATAGCCCATTTACAACCCGCTAACCCAAGTCCCGTTACGCCCTATCCGAATTAGGCCCAGTAGCGTCATTTGGGCCATCCAATATCATTCCAGCCCATTTTCACTTCTGGCCCATGTATGGCCCATGACGTCTTTCGGCCCATATGAGGCCCTATGTAACTCTTGGCCTATTAACGACCCGTGGTGAAACTGGCCCGTAATGAACAGTGTATCACTTTACACCCATTAATGGCCCATGGTGAAACTGGCCCGTAATGAACAGTGTATCACTTTATACCCATTAACGGCCCGTTATTCCGTTGGGCCGTCTCCAGCCCATGTTATCTTTCGCCCTTCTCAGAGCCCATTTATTCTTGGGCTCATTTCCAGCATTCGTTTACTTACGGCCCATTTATGTCATTTTCTGCTTGTGGGCCAAATTCAGCCCGTGGTTACAGTCGTCCCATTTGTGGTCCATTAATACGTTGGGCCGTTTTCATAGCGTCATCAAATACGGCCTATTAACGATGGCCCGTTATGGTCGGCCCATGAACGAACGATTCCAACTCTAGCCCGTTTACGGCCAGAGTGCGGTCTGTTTGGCCCATGTTTGGCCAATCGATCATACAACCCGTAGAAGGCCCATTGATGATACGGCCTGTAGAAGGCCCATTGATGATACGGCCCATAGAAGGCCCACTGTTTCTACGGCCCGTAGAAGGCCCACTGTTTCTACGGCCCGTAGGAGGCCCAGTGTCACTACAGTAAATATTAGCCCATGGTTATTGTGGCCTAGTTTTAAAAAATAGGTTATTGCAGCCACTAGCAAACCGCAGAAAAAGAACTGCACTGACTACAAGCAAACAAATAAACAATACAACAAGGAAATAAATAAGCAAGCAACTTACACTAGGCTATCATGACTATTACACATATTACATCCATTGGGCATCAAAGTTCGCCACCGGTGCAAATATAGGGAACACAACAGCATATAAACACCGCAACAAAACAAGTCCAGAACTGAAGCCACTTCAGAAGAGCTCAAGAAACTATATCCTAGGTACCCATAATGCTGGCAAGATGCTTAGCAAGCTTATTAAGTTTCTCTTGTTTGGCGCTTAAGTCCTCCAGCGCTTGCTGTTGCACCAGAAAGTATGCATCTGAATTCTGCAGGGACTTCCTCAGACCTTCGCCTTCCCGTCGCATAACATCTGATTGATGTCTTTTAACTTGAAGTTGAGACTCAAGAAGCTAAACTGATTCAGGTAATGAGTTCGAAGAGCTGGTGCCAGCAGTGGTAGCCGGTAACTCGAACACTACATAAAGACAGGACTTTGGGGTTGTCTCAGTGTCTTTAATATAGTTTTTATCAGCTTTCTTGGAGACCAACAGGGATGTCTCACTATCTTGAACCTTATCTGCATTACTTCCTTTACCATTGCATAACAGGGTACTCTTCTCCAATATTTTATCCGCGTTCTAAAAGAGAAACAAAAAAACACATCTCAGGTTTACAATGTAGTATATGAAACTCATTTTGGTAAACCAGTTCAGTAGTAAGGTGGATAGGATAACAGCATGAAACAAACATATATCTATGTAGTATGGTCACTGTATGGTCTATATCATTCTAGTTTATGTTGCCAAATCAAGATAGATACAGTTCGAATCATATCTATTTAAGACAAAGCAGCATAGACAAAATATAAGTGTGGGAAACTACACAGCAATAACAACACTTGTAATGTGCATGGCATGAGAACATAATTGTTTATTCAATTGAAACTGAAATCTACATAGAGCAAGTTACAACAGCAAACAGTCAACACATTGAAGAAATAGGTTTAAAACATACCTATTGCGCCATTGGAGTTTCAATTGCATCCTTCAAATTTGAAATTAGTTGGTATCAGTAAATACAGTGATGCAAGAGCAAAGTAGTATGAACCATAGCTACGGAACCTGACCTGAGAACAATTCTTCTTCTGCTTTAAGCGTTGACTTCGGGTTTGGAGTGGTGGTCCTCGTGATCTGGGCACTGTAGTTGCCTTACTAAGTGCTCGTGTTTGGGTGCTCTGTGGTGGAGACGGTGTTGTTTCAATGGGAACTGGGTGTCTATCTGCTGGGGTTGGGGTTAGAAGGGGTGTAGCTGGTTCTCTGTCCAACTGGGTAGGGGTACAATCTGCATGAGTGTGGGTTATGTGTGGTGGGGCTGGATCTTGGGCAAGTACAACCGTGGTTCTATCTGCATCGACAGGTAGCACGATCTTTTCTGAAGACCGTGTTTTTACTCCCACAGATACTGCCATCACTCCCTCCAATTGAAATGGCTGATAAACAAGAAAAGTAATTGAATGTACAGACATTATAAGATAGACAGGTGCAATGGATAGTAGGGAAGAAAACAGGGCATGAAATAATTCACATTTATGTTGTCTAAGCAAATAGAATAGCAGGACATAATTTCACATATATGATGGCTAATTAAACAGGATAGCATGACACAATTTCACATGTATGATGGCTAACTAAACAGGATAGAATGACATACTTCAAAATATGATGACTATGTAAATAGGATGACATGATATAACTATACGATGTGTCTATTAAAGTGGTTGGCATGCCCTAAATCACAAACATGCTGTCGATGGAAACATGATGGCATGATATAATTCACGGATAGAATGACATAATTTAAATATGATGACTATGTAAACAGGATGAGATGATATAACTATATTATGTCTTTAGAAAATGGGTTGGCATGCCATAATTCAGATACATGCTGTCTACGTAAACATCATGGCATGACATAATTCAAAATATATGATTTATATACTAAGGAAGTGAGCAGAGGGCAATCGCATATATGATGTGTCAACTAAGGAGATGGCATTCAATATTGTGTATATGATGTAAAAACTAAGCATTGCAATACAACATATGCATTACATGAGTAATATAACCCTGACAAGTTTGAGCATACACCTCAGGGGGATAATAGGACTGGTCATCTGCCTCTGAATCCTCCTCTGAAGAGCTATCTGTAACCAACAAGATATCTGCTTCAGCAGGTAGCATTGTCTGCTCTGAAGACCTTGTTTTCACTCCAGATTTCTCCATCACCAATTCAAATGGCTGATGCACAGGAAGAGCAGTTGAATATACAAACATTGTTGACAAAAGCAATGGGAAATACAAAAAAATGACGGCATGATATAATTCACATATATGCCGCCTGCCTAAACAACATGGCATTGCATAATTCACATACATAATGCCTTGCAACAAGATAACATTGCATAATTCACATATATAATGTCTTGCAACAAGATGGCATTGCATAATTCACATATATGGTAATTAGACACTAAATAGGTGGCATTCACACAAAGCATGTCTAAACTAAGCAAATGACATAGCAATGCAAGATACTATACGCACGATACACTACAAAAAAAAGACACATCCGTAACATTTTGGGCCGAACGAATTTTTTTTCTGTCATACATATGACACTTCTATGACGATAATTGTGACAAAACGTGGTATCATCATAGATGTGGTGGGCTCCTACTTCTATGACAAAAAATCATGACAGAAAATGGGCTTTTCGTCCTGGGCGGGCCAGAGACGCAGCTGCATGACATTCTCTGGGCCGTCCATGATGGAAAAATCCATGGTAGAAGCGAGGGGGAGGAAAATTTCAGGGAGTTCCTGGTTATGGTGGGAGGTCGGGGGCCGAGCGATGCGCGTTTCTCTCATACACGTATGCGCGTGTGTGCGAGGCGTTGGCTCTAACTGAACCCGAGCGAGGCGTTGGGCTCTAACTGAACCCGAGCGATTGCACTGCAGGCTACGCGTTACTGAACCCGAGCGACCGATCGATGGCTGTTAACTGAAGCCGATCGAGCGATTCCTTTGATACTGCTGCTAATTGAAGCCAATCGATGCTGC
>NC_057809.1:212445449-212465144 GCF_018294505.1 Triticum aestivum
AGGACCCCGTGGAGGGCTGGATGAACAGGACCACCCCGTGGAGGGTAGGATGAACAGTAGATGGTGGAGGGCAGGATGAACAGTATCCCGTGGAGGGGTGGTTGAACAGGAGCCCATGGAGAGGGCTAGTTGAACAGTAGCCAGTGGAGTAGCGCGCGATGGAGGCTGGATGAACAGGAGCCCGTGGATGAACAGTCGCAGGTGGAGGCTGGAGGAGGTCGATGGTGGATGAACAGTAGCTCGTGGAGGCTGGAGGGGGTCGACGGTGGAGATGAACAATATCCCGTGGAGTCCAGTTTTGCGGTATGCCACACCCCTCCCGATGAACATGACCCCCGTTTCGACCGTAGCGCTAACACAAGTCCGTTTCCTCCGTTTTGCGGTACGCCACACCCCTCCCGATGAACAGGACCCCTGTTTCGACCGTAGGAGGTCCGTTTCCTCCGTTTTGCGGTACGCCAGACCCCTCCCGATCAACAGGACCCCGTTCCGAACGTAGGAGGTCTGTTTGCTCCGTTGTGCGGTACGCCAGGCCTCGTTTCCATCGCCTGTTACGTCCAAGCCCTCCCGATGAACACGGCCACGCATTCCATTCCGACCCAGCCGGTTGGCTCCCATGCGTTCTGTTGCCTCCCGATGAACACGACGCATTGCGTTGCCTCCCCATGAACACGACGCATTCCGTTGCCTCCCCATGAACATGACACATTCCGTTGCCTCCCCATGAACATGACGACGACGCTGTTTCTCCGTTCCGACCCGGCCATGTACACCATCCCTCGCCGTACGTATGCGTGAGTAGGCATTTGAGACCCCGCCTGTATGTACACATACATGGCCGTATTTTCTTTCTTGCACCCTGGCAGCTGTACGTACGTGTACATGCTACGTGCGCGCCTCTACTACGACACGTGCGCGCCTCTACCACGACACGTGCGCGCCTCTACATCGACCAGTATGTACGTACACATTCGCGACCAGAATGACAACGCTACGTACGCTTCGACCAGGTGGGTCCCGACTGTCATGCACTTCCTTGCCTGTGAAGATGTAGCTGGTGGGTCCCAGTAGTCAGGGGGTGAATCGTTTTTTTTGCCCCGACGCACTTCCTTGCGTGCGAAGATGTAGCTGGCGGGTCCCAGCAGTCAGGGGGAAACGTTTTTTTCGCAAAATACAGTGGCCCATCCGGTGGGTCCCAGCTGTCAGGTGGAGGAATTATTTTCCGTGTAATAAGAAGACACTTCCTTGCTGCGGCCGTGGACCCAACTGTCAGCCTCTCCATGTACAGTGCACGTCCGATGGAAGTCGTTCCCTGACCACGTTGACCACGCCGTGCCGAGAGCACCAGGACGGTGGACGACGGCGAGGCCTAGGAAGGGGACGACACGGAGGCAGGGAAGCCTCGACAGTTGTTTCCCATGCGAAGGGGAGTACGACTGTACGAGGGTTTACTGGTTCATCTGTCGTCGCCGGAGAATAACAGCAGGTGTGGGTGAGTAGAGGGATGGCTAGGCCAGCGATGTGAGTACGGTCGGGCGATGAGGCCTGCGCGGCAGCACAGCCGACCGCGAGGAGGAGGGAGTAGGAAGTCCCGCCGACGCTTGTTTGAGCGGCTGGAGTAGGAAGAGCAGAGATTGAAGAAGCACGACGGCCGTTGGATGGACATCCAACAGTCGGTGCTTGTGCTTCAACCTTGTTTTAGGACATCCTCAAATCTGTGGAAAACAGCATACATCCCATCTGCCATTATTTCTAAAAATTTACAGCCCATTTGCTAATTCTTAAGGTTTTTTTGGAGCCCATATTCTTTTTGTTAGCATTACAACCCATATTGTGGCAACGGTTAAAAAATTATACGAAATTTTGCATATTTCGGTGCGGTCCGAATTGTTTTTAATCCTGAAATTTTGACTCACATTCAAACTGATTTTAAAAATAAATGTATATCAATATAAATTCCAACAAATTCTCCATGCATAAAAATTAATGTAATTTAAAATCTTGAAATAAAAAAAAGATATTTGAAACTAATTGCCGGTTTGATGTGTTTTAAAAATGTACAACCCATTTCTCATTACTGATGGGCCATTTTCTCGGCCAGCCGAATGAAAGCTCTCCTCGTCTTGAAAGATTTGCAGCCCAACAGGCCTGACAAAGCGACTTACTTGGTAAATCACAAAAAACTGGGCTGTGGCCGTGGACCCAGCTGTCAGCCTCGCCATGTACAGTACTCTTCCGATGGAAGTCGTTCCTTGACCACGTTGACCACGCCACGCGGATAGCACAGGAAGGGGACGACGCGGCAGTGGAAGCCCATGCAGAGAGGACTACGAGGGTTCACTGGTTCGGCTGCGATGTGAGGCTGCCGTCGCCGCAGAGCCTGGCCAGCGGTGGGAATAGTAGGGGGCGGTGAGGCCTCTGCGGCAGCACAGCAGGCCACGGGAGGCAGGAGCATGCGGCACAACCGGCGCTGCTTTGGACGGCTGGAGCAAGAAGACCAGAGGTTGAAGAAGCACTATGGCCGTTGGATGGACATCGTACGGTCACTGGAGCTAGAATCGTTCATATCGACTAAGTTGACAAAGCCCTTCGTCCCCGTCAACTTAGTAGGCCCACAAGTCAGCCTCCCAGCAAGGTGGGTCCTAGCTAGCCGAGGGAGTATTTCATTTTTTTGTGCGTAATAAGGAGGCACTTATGGTGGGTCTGAGCTGATAGCGGGGCGGGGGGATGTTTTTTCGTGAAATACGGTGGCCCGTCCGGTGGGTCCCAGCAGTCAGGGGGAAAAGATTTTTTTCGCAAAATACTGGTGGCCCGTCCAGTGGGTCCCCGCTGTCAGGTGGAGGAATAATTATTTTGCACGTAATAAGGTGGAACTTCCTTGCTGCAGCCGTGGACCCACTGTCAGCCTCTCCACGTACAGTCCACGTCCGATGGAAGCCGTTCCTTGACCATGTTGACCACGCCGCGCCGAGTGCACCAGGGCGGTGGACGATGGCGAGGCCTAGCCGGGGAAGACGCGGCAGTGGATGCCCACGCGTAGAGGAGTATGAGGTTTCACTGGTTCGTCGTGGTGTGAGGCTGCCGTCGCCGCAGAATAACAGGGGGTGTGTGTGAGTAGAGGGATGGCCTGGCCAGCGGTGGGAGTAGTAGGGGGCGGTGAGGCCTCCGCCGCATCGCAGCTGGCCACGGGAGGCAGGAGCACGAGGCACGACCGGCGCTGGTTTGGGCGGCTGGAGCAAGAAGACCAGAGGTTGAAGAAGCACTACGGCCGTTGGATGGACATCGTACGGTCACTGGAGCTAGAATCATGCATATTGACTAAGTTGACAAAGCCCTCCGTCCCCGTCAACTTAGTAGGCCCACAAGTCAGCCTGCCACTAAGGTGGGTCCCAGCTAGCAAGGGGGTATGCATTTTTTTGTGCGTAATAAGGAGGCACTTCCAGTGGGTCCGAGCTGACAGCAAGGGGAACATTTTTTTCGCGAAATACGGTGGCCCGTCGGGTGGGTCCCAGCAGTCAGGGGCAAATGTTTTTTTCATGATATACTAGTGGGTGTCCGGTGGGTCCCTGCTGTGAGGTGGAGGAATAATTATTTTCCGCGTAATAAGGAGGCACTTCCTTGCGGCTGCCGTGGACCAAGCTGTCAGCCTCTCCACGTACAGTATTCTTCCGATGGAATTCGGTCGTTGACCACATTGACCACGCCGCGCCGACAGCACCACGGCGGTGGATGACGATGAGGCCTAGGAAGGGGACGACACGGAGCCGGGGAAGACGCGGCAGTGGATGCCCACACGGACAGGAGTACGAGGGTTCACTGGTTCGGCTACGCTGCCGTCGCCGTAGAATAACAGGGGGTGTGGGTGAGTGGAGTGGAGGGATGGCCTGGCCAGCAGTGGGAGTAGTATGGGGGCGGTGAGGCCTCCGCGGCAGCACAGCCGGCCACGGGAGGCAGGAGTAGGCGGCACGACCGGCGCTGCTTTGGGCGGCTGGAGCAAGAATACCAGAGGTTGAAGAAGCACTACGACCGTTGGATGGACATCGTACGGTCAGTCGAGCTAGAATCGTGCATATTGACTAAGTTGACAAAGCCCTTCGTCCCCGTCAACTTAGTAGGCCCACTATACTGGGTCCCGGCTAGCAGGGGGAGTATTCATTTTTTTGTGCATAATAAGGAGGCACTTCCGTGGGTCCGAGCTGACAGCAGGGGGAACGTTTTTTTCGCAAAATACGGTGGCCCGTCGGGTGGGTCCCAGCAGTCAGGGGAAAATGTTTTTTTCGTGATATACTAGTGGGCGTCCGGTGGGTCCCTGCTGTGAGGTGGAGGAATAATTATTTTCCGCGTAATAAGGAGGCACTTCCTTGCGGTTACCGTGGACCAAGCTATCAGCCTCTCCATGTACAATATTCTTCCGATGGAATTCGGTCGTTGACCACATCGACCACGCCGCGCCGACAGCACCACGGCGGTGGACGACGACGAGGCCTAGGAAGGGGACAACGCGGAGCCGGGGAAGACGCGGCAGTGGATGCCCACGCGGAGAGGAGTACGAGGGTTCACTGGTTTGGCTGCGCTGTCGTTGCCGCAGAATAACAAGGGGTGTGGGTGAGTGGAGTGGAGGGATGGCCTGGCCAGCGGTGGGAGTAGTATGGGGGCAGTGAGGCCTCTGCGGCAGCACAGCCAGTCACGGGAGGCAGGAGTAGGCAGTACGACCGGCGCTGCTTTGGGCGGTTGGAGCAAGAATACCAGATGTTGAAGAAGCACTACGGCCGTTGGATGGACATCATACGGTCAGTCGAGCTAGAATCGTGCATATTGACTAAGTTGACAAAGCCCTTCGTCCCCGTCAACTTAGTAGGCCCACTATACTGGGTCCCAGCTAGCAGGGGGGGTATTCATTTTTGTGTGCATAATAAGGAGGCACTTCCTTGCATGCGAAGATATAGCTGGTGGGTCCGAGCTGTCAGCGGCGGTAATGTTTTTTTTCACAAAATACAGAGTCCGTTTCGGTGGGTCCCATATGTTAGGTGGAGGAAATCATTATTTTGCGTGTAATAAGGAGGCATTTCCTTGCGTGTGGCCGTGGACCCAGCTGTCAGCCTCTCCACGTACAGTCCACTTCAGATGCATGTCGGTCGTTGACCACGCTGACCACGCCACGCCGAGAGCACCAGGGCGATGGACGACGGCGAGGCCTAGGAAGGGAACGACACGGAGGCAGGGAAGACTTGGTCGTTGTTTTTGTTTCCCGCGCGGAGGGGAGTACGACTGTACGAGGGTTTATTGGTTCGTCTGCCGTCGCCGGAGAATAACATCAGGTGTGGGTGAGTAGAGGGATGGCTAGGCCAGCGATGGGAGTACGATGGGGCGGTGAGGCCTGCGCGGTAGCACAGCCGGCCGCGGGAAGGAGGGAGCAGGCATTCCCGCCGGCGCTTGTTTGAGCGGCTGGAGCAGGAAGAGCAGAGATTGAAGAAGCACGACGGCCGTTGGATGGACATCCAACAGTATAGATGCCATCTGTGGAAAGCCTCAAATCTGTGGAAAACAACATACATCCCATCTGCCATTATTTCAAATAATTTACAACCCATTTGCTAATTCTTACGGGTTTTTTGGATCCCATATTCTTTATGTTAGCATTACAGCCCATATTGTGGCCATGGTTAAAAAATTATACGAAATTTTGCATATGTCGGTGCGGTCTGAACTATTTTTAATCCCAAAATTTCGAGTCACATTCAGACTGATTTTAAAAATAAATGTATATCAATATAAAATTTAATAAATTGTCCACGCATAAAAATCAATGCAATTTAAAATCTCAAAACGAAAAAAATATATTTGAAAATAATTGCCGGTTTGATGTGTTTTAAAAATATACAACCCATTTCTTATTACCGGTTGGCCATTTTCTCGGCCAGCCGAATGAAGCTCTCCTCGTCTTGAAAGATTTGCAGCCCAGCAGGCCTGATAAAGCGACTGACTTGACAAATCACAAAAGAACTGGGCTAGCCATTTTCAGAAAGAAAAAAAACTACTGGGCTGGTCTGTGGTAAACATAAAAGAAAAGGCTGTCTAGACAGGCCAGAGTGTCCCGCACAGCCCAGTTGACACACTGCTTCCGTCTCAAAAACAAATTAGATAAATGCCACTCCAATTATGGCGATTCATAAAAATGCTACTGCAATTTCCAAACTTTGAAAAATGCCACTGCAATTTTTGCAAACTTTGAAAAACGCCACTGCAGTTTGCAAACTTTGTAAAACGCCACTCCAGACTTCGAAAAATGCCACTAGAAATGGCATGAAATGGCATTTTTCAAAGTTTGGAAATTGCAGTGGCATTTCTCGGATACACCAGATTTGGAGTGGCATTTATCAAATTAACCCAAAACAAAAATAACTGGGCGAGCTGCTGGGTCCCTGGTGTCAGCCGCTTGTTGTGGAATTCTCTCGTTTATTGACTACGTTGACAATGGCATGGTACCCGGATGTCCGAAATCCACTATGAGGAGCCATTTTTTTATTGGCTTGAAATAAGGAGGCACTTGCTTGCGTACTTCCATGACCTTGGCGGGTCCCTGCTGTCATCCTCTCCACGTACAGTACCAGTTAGTCATGCTTCAAAACTGATCGGCACGCCATTAAAAAAATAACGGTCGATAACTAATGCGACACCTCGGGCGAACGCGGCCAGATCAAATTTTGCACGAGAAATTACACACCATGTTTCGTTGACATGTGGCCCCGTTCCAACATATCAGTGACACGACGGCGAGTAGTAGGAGTATTTCCAAACGGACGTGTAGGCCGGGGCGCCTCTTCATGAACCATGGCAAACTCGCAACCGTCCACCGACTCTTCGCCTTTCCCTCTCGATTTGGAACTACTGTCGCACGCTCTTCCTCTCCCTCCTCCATGTTCCTTCAGCCCTTCACCCTTTCTTCTGCCATTGTTCGATCGTCTTCTCCATGGAGGGAACATGCCAGAAACGACCCCGTTATTCTTGCCCCGATCTGAAAGATGACATGCTGGAGGAACTCATTGATCGGTGCGACGTCATCACCTCGGCTAGCATGGCAGGTTCATTCAAGCCCATTCTCGACTCAACTAATAACATCATTACGAAGAAGCCAAGAGTCAAGGAGCGGTTTGATCTCCCCTATCTTCTTCGCCGTGACCTTGATGACTGGCGCCAGCACGACGGAGGCCTCGCCCTGTGCCAGTTGATGCCGCTTGATAATGATACGTATGATGTTAAGATGCCATCGCTCGAGGGCAAGGCTTGGGCGGGCGCAAATGGAGATTGGGTTGTTTACATTGGGTCCAACTACGAGTGGGAACTTGTGAATGTGTACACTCGTCACTGGGTTCCACTTCCAAAAATCTCAGCACACTGCCCAGAGGTTGAGCACACCGGTAATGTACGCACGTTCAAATACAATCATGGTGACTGTCTTCTACGGAAGATAGCAATTTGTCGAGTTCCCAATCGCTCTTGGAATTACAACAACTATCTAGTTGTTGCTATCTTCAGCAAGCTTGTTGCCGTCCTTCGTGGTTCGGCTCGATGGATATTGCTCAAAAATCAGTTTCTGTACACGGATGAGTACTATGATGCAATTCAATACGAGGGCCTTGTGTTTGCTGCCACCACTCGTGGCACTGTTTTTGCATGGCATCCTAGTAGTTTCGGTACGTTTGTATTCCATCGTAATTATAATTGTTTCATCCACATGCATGCGGGTTAGCAAGTTTCCCTTTACTAATTAACCTTCTTCTTGTGTTTCCAAGGTCCTATGAACATCCCACCACCTAAACTTGAAAATTTTTATAACCAAGGGGGAGATGACGATGGTGATGATCACGAGCATGAGGACGAGCAGCGCCGATATACTCTGTGGCGCCTGGCAACTAATTCCGATGGATCACCTCTTCTTATGTGTATACAACGCACTGATGATGTTACTGCTAAGGAAGCAGGTGTCTCGCATGGTCGCACTCTCCAGACCTATTCCAACACCCGTTGCATGGTATTCAGGATGGATACTAGTGTGCTAGCGCGAACTCCTTTCCCTGGCACAGAATTGATAGTCTTGGAAAAAACTCGCTCTTCCTTGGACAAAACTATCCGATGATGGTGAAAGGCAATCCAACTGCTGTTGACACATTTATGAGAAGCAACTGTGTCTATACCTCGGACATTTGGGTGGTTCCCTACCCTCGTACTAATATAGTAGGCTGCTTTAGCCTGGATGATCGGTCCTGCGTTGGTCTCCAGATCGACAACAGATGGCCCATCCCAGAGAATCACTTGTGGTTCAAAGCAAGTGTTTCCAACGCCGCAGAATGGTTGAGTTGAAGTTCATTTCATGGCTTGTTATTTATTGTGTGGCGAAAACTTTAGTATTTATAATGTATCCTCGTTGTCGATGTGGGTTGATGACCTGTTGTATGTAATAAAATGATATGCATGTGATAAACTTACTAAATTTATGAATGGCTTTCGAGTCGCTTCTCTAAATTTGTACTAGCTTCACATGCTTCGCGCATCGGGCGGGTGTTTTTACTGTAGCCATATGTTAATGTGTTCGTTGTACGTAACCAGCACCTTGAATCCTTGATACTAGTGTACTATATATACTAGTAGGAGTAAGTAGCAGGAGTAGTAGGGTGGCATGGGCCAGAACAAGCATTCATGTCCAGGAGTATGGCACACGCCACCACCACGACATCCATCTGACACCATATTATTTCTTGGAGTCCGTGCTAGAGCAATCTCTTCAACCTCGTTGTTTCTCTAACTTCAGCCATCGCGCGGCGGGCGAGGTGGGGGTTTGCCGATAGTCGGTTTCCTTAACCGCGGTCCCACTTGTAAGGCCAACTCCAACGCACGACCCCAAACGGACCTCCGTTTTGCATGAACTCCAACGATAATTTTGACTAGAAAAGCAAGACCGAAGAAAACAAGAACCACAAGAATACATTTTACTACTCCTGTGAGTTGGATTAGTGCCTTCTCGATGCATTCATTGTTGATCTGCGGAGGCTCGATCTTGTGTGCTTCTTTCTTCTTCGAGTGTAAAGAAGTAGACGTTGCTTCCTCGCATCTAGTCTCATGTCTAGCCTCTATTCTAGTAGGAGTATCAACAAGTGCACTAATCTCATCCGATAGCAGAACCGAAGATTTGGTTGGGTTCTTCCTCCTTTTGCTGACACGTGGGACATCCAGCATCCAGGTCGTGTCATGAAAGAAAATAGAGTGGTAGTTGAAGACACTAGATGTGCATCTTGGGTTAAACTGTAAATAGAATCTTACTACTCTTGAGTAACTCCAAAAGAGGCCACCGAAGATCTTTATTGGATTTGTTTTTCATCACCAGCACGTCGAGGTGAAAGATGTGCAGGTTCAGTGGGTTCTCTTGCGTGTTCACTGACATGTGGGGCCGCATGTGAGCAAACAAACGATGGGCTTCGCGCATCCGCTGGCTGGCTGAGAAGATAGATAGAGGAGGGCTGAGCACGGACTGCAGGAAATTTGTTCTACGTACCTCGATATGGCCCTGTTTGGATCATGGGGTTAGAGCTAGTTTGGGTTAGTTGAAGGCTCGAATAACCCAAAAGTATCCAAACAGGGAGGGTTAGAGTGGGTTAGTTTCATCTAACCCAACTATCCTGGTGGAGAGGTGCTTATTTGGGTTAGAGTGGATTAGAAAATAACTCTAACTCTAACTGTGTTAGAGTATCCAAACAGGGCCATAGGCTCGATATAGTGGGGTGGCATGGGCCATAACTCAGTAGCATTCACGTCTAGCAGTACGGCACACACCACCCACACGAGTCCCATCCGACACCAATTTTCTTGGAGTCCATGCTAAAACCATCTGTTCTCCCTCCTGTTTTCTCAGCCATCCAACAAAGATAATTACTGTAGTATCATATACTACTACATGGATTTGACGGAAAGATAAAAATACATACGAATCCATCAACGTTCAACGACATCGTCATGCCCTAGTGTGCCGGGTTACCAACTGTAGCGACCAGACCTCAAACGGTCCAATCTCTGTGCTCAGGTGTCATCCCTGGATCAGTAATGCTGACACCACACAGTACTTGAAGGATTTATAACAGAGCAGCAATCACACACTTATTACATCGAGTGTCTCAAAAGAGAACTTATTACAATAAATATGGCTTAAGGCCATCTAATAACGATAACAGTGGAAGGCTTGGAAGATAAGTGAGTCCATCAACCTCAATGGCATCACTGAGTATAGAACCACGACCTAAAGCACCTTACTCATCGTCTGAAAAGTCTGCAACATTAACTTTACAGCCCGAAATGGGTCTGTCGGATTTCAGGTTCCGGCAGACCCTTGAGGTTCGAACACTGGGGTGCGCGCGGAGATTTCGCCTCCTACCTACCTACACCCCTCCGCCTCGCTAAGATCTAAGCTATGGAAAGAACAACACAAGAGACACATGGTTTATACTGGTTCGGGCCACCGTTGTGGTGTAATATCCTACTCCAGTGTGTGGTGTGGTGGATTGCCTCTTGGGCTGATGATGATGAACAATGCAAGGAAGAACAGCCTCGCGAGGATCTGTTCTTTGCTGGGGAGGACGAACTGCTAGGAGGAGTTCAGTCACCCTTCTCTCTCTCTGATTTCGGTCCGACCCTTGATCCTCGATCTCGATCTCCCCCTCCCCGTGGGTGGCTGGTCCTATTTATAGGCAATGGCCCTGGGCCTCTTCCCAAATATTGAGCGGGAAGGGCGCCAACAATTGGCCATTTTGAAGGGGAACATCTGGTACACTTATCCTGACTAAAGTTGGTCCTCGCCTGCACAAAGCTCTGGTGGTGACGCCGTCTTGGGCTCCACGATGACCTCTGTCTTGCAGTGCTCCTGGTCTTGGTCTTGTTGCACCGAAATGGCAACCTTTGCCTGATGCCTCGGTACCCCGCGGCTGCGCTTGCCCCCTTTGCACCAAAGGGGAAAGGAGGACACTGCGCGGGCTGGCGCCCGCCTGGCGCCCTTGGTCGTCATGGCTTGCCTCACGGGCACCTCGTGAGGTACCCCGCCTTGATCTCTCTGCCTCCTCACGAGCCAGCCTGGTGAGGCCGTGCTTGAGGAAGCTCCGTGTCGTCCGCCCCGTGAGGCTTGGCCCCTCGCGAGGGTCTTGGGTCTGTGTTGATGAAGATGGGCCGTGCTGGGCCCCCCTTTGAGCCACGCCGCAGGCCGCAGGCAGGCAAGTCTGGGGACCCCCGTTCCCAGAACGCCGACAGTAGCCCCCGGGCCCAAGGCGCGCCCGGACTTGGCCATGCAGGGAGGCAGAAGGGCAAGAGCGAAGCGCCGCGGGCCCTAACAGCCTGCGGTCTTGGGCGCCGCGTGGTGGTTGATTGGACGTGGGCGTCTCCACTTCCCCATGGCGCCTCAGCAACTGCGCGGATCGGACAAGTCCCTGCATGCAAAGCGGGTCATGATTACCTGCGATCGTGGAGGTTGGCGGTTGGCCGTCGCCGGCCGTAAGTACGGAATGGCGCGCGCCCTTCCAGTCCATCCCTCCTTGCTTCTCCTTCTTCCTGGTCCTTGCTTCGTCTTGCTGCGATGGCTCCGATCCGCCAGTTCTCATCGACAGAGAAGGGAAAGGCTCCCCGAGAGGAACCAGACCCGCTCCCGCCGAAGAAACGGCTCGCCTTCCAGGGCCGGGACAAGGGGGCCCATCAGGTGGTGTCGAGGCCCTGGTGCGAGCGGGCATCGCCGGGGTTCCCGCTTCCCTTTTACGCCCACATCGAGGGCCCTGAAGGAGTTGATGCCGATCGCCATGGGCGGCGCCGACGGGTCACGAAGGTGTGGGTCGTCCCCCCTGGGGTCCACACTGAGGGCTCCTCCCGAGAGTTCGTGCTCCGCGTCGCCATGCCTCCTCGGTCTTGGATTCGCCTTCCTCCCTTCTTCGCCTCCATCATCCCGCAGGGAGAACTCCTGGAGCTTTGGCTGCAGCACGCCAGCTACAGCACCCTCGCGACCGAAGTAGAGGTCGCGGTCGTTGCTCCGGGCGAGGTCTTCATGACTCGAGGCTGGAGCGAGATCGCCCGGGTTTGCAGGACAAGAGGCGCCTTCATGATCCACTTGGAGTACGACGGTGCTTCGGTGATGTTCTTCAAGGTCTTCGATGCGAACGGGCGCCGGCTAGAGTGCTGCCCCGGGAGAGGTGGTCGGGACCCTGCTATGGCAAGGACTGGGCCCGCCGACCGCTCCCTTGGCGGCTCCTCAGGTGGCGGAGGCAGCGGAAGTTCCAGCGACTCCGGCGAGCTCTTCGCGACTCTGGAGACAAGCGACAACAGCTACGAGCCCCCGAGCCAGTGCCGCTCCTGGAGCAGGGCGGGCTCGTCAGGCCGTCGCCGACTTTGATCTGGATGGGGTTGGCACCGGTGCTTGACGGCCCACTGTTGATGATGGCGTCTTTTGCAGGGGCGCGCGTAGTTAGCGTCCTTTTAGGATCTGTTCCCTGCGAGGAATCAAAGACGCGTCCCGTGGGGGCTTGTAAGGTGCATGTGATCCTGTTTTGTTAATATAGCCCTTGTCGTAGAATTGTGCGAGTTGCTCATTCCGTTTTAGCTCAGTTCTCCCTTTCGAACCTCACGAGGGCTTGGTGCTCTACGCCGACAGGTCCCAGTCCCAAGGCAGCTTTAGCCGTCGCTGCTATGCTAGGTCGCGATGCCGTGGTCAAGGCCAGGAGGTGAGCGACCCGGGGTCCGGTAAGAGCCCCTGAGTCGTGATGCTCAGGAGGTCCCCTTTGGCGCTCAAGCAGCCATTGTTCGGTGAGAAAGGGGAGCGGCGTCGCTAACACGGGATTGCATTAGGTGCGGGGATGGTGCCACGGTAGCTGGTGCTTCCGGGTGGTGACTTATCTCAAGAATCAGGGGTCGCTCTCTGGTGTGTCGCCGGCTCCGTGCATCGGCAGGCGTGAGGTTGCTCGGCGAGGTCCTCGCGTGTCCCTCCCCTCTCGCCTTTGCTCCCCTTTCTGCTCTACGTCCTCGGGTCCCGGCCCTCGAGCGAGTCTCAGCCGTCGCTTGTATGCCAGGTCGCGATGCCGTGGACAAGGCCAGAGGGTGAGGGCTGGAGAGCCAGTAGGAGCCCTAAGTCGCGATGCTCAGGCACCCCCCCTTTAATGTGCAACAGGTTCACGCGGATGAGAGTGAAGGAGACACTGCAAGGGCCTCACCTGACGCGGCTCCTTTAGGAGATCCTATAAACCCATCATAGAAAGAACGAGGGGTTGCCATGACAATTGGCAGTCAGCTGTTGGTTGCTTCCGAGGGGCGATGAGGCACTGAAGGCTTGACGAGGTGGTGCCATGCGGGGTTACCGCGGCCAGAGCTCAGCCATTCAGGTTTGTCGGTGTTGCAAGGATGGACCCATGCGCAAGCGTCGTGCCGTTTGGGAGCAGTTCCGTCAGTTGGCGTCAGTTGAGCGGGCAACTAGGTAAAACACATTAGCCGTGAAGGAGTGGATTCATTCAAATAGATGCTGGGAAGGCGGACATCACTGGGTCAGGCCCGAGCGACTTGGGGATGATGCGGCCCGAGGGGCGCCCCAAACAAGGTAAGCTAACAACATGAAATAAAAGGGATACATGCCTCAGGGACGGACCCACGCGGCCTGGGAATAATGCAGCCCTGGGGGGGGGGCGCTCCCAGCTGGAAATGAAACTTGAAAGATGTCAACTGATGATGTTAAGGACGAAGGACTGTTGGTGTAGCAGACCCGGTGGGCTGCGGAAGCCGATCCTCACGAGCCCCCAGGCCTAGGGGCCTCGAGAGGCTCCGGAGGCGCTGGTGGCTCCTCGCGGACCATCTCCATCTCCGCCAGGGCTGCGGAACGCCTGGCCTCTTGTGCCTCCATGATGCCCCTCATGAGGCGCTGGTACGTGGCAGCCGCGTTCGGCAAGCCGTAAGGCATGCGAACATAGCTGTGGGGTGGACCTCCGCAGCGCCCCACTCGTGAGGGCCAGAGGCGCTCCAGAGAGGCGACTCGATTGAGCCCTGGTATGTCGATGCAGACGCGCAGCCCACCATCCTCGCCTGGATGGGGAGCCAGTGCTGGTAGGCGGCGGCCGCCTTTCATGACTCTTGACTCCTGTAGCTCCTGAATGGCCTTGCTGACGAACTCCTGAGGGTCTGGCTCTCCTTGCCTTACTCCTTCTTGAGGGAAACGTGCTTCGAAGCACGCCTCCATGTGGTGCCCAAGCGCCTCCCTCGTGACCCTAGCCAGGTCGGTGGCCCTCCAGGGGAGAGCCCCCGAGCCCTGCCTGAGGAGGGCGCCGGGCGCACTTTCCTATGCGATGGAAGGAGGTTCCCCCTGGGCAGGCGTGGGCCTAGAGGGGCCTGCCTCCTGAGGGGCCGGGCCGGACGATGTCTTCTTCTTCTTGGGGGCGGTCTCGGGAAGCCTCCTGCTTCCGCGATCTGGGTCTTCTAGTGACGCGGCCTGAAAGGCTCGCTCCAGGGAACACACCGCGTCCTTCTCTTCACAGGGCACCGTGATGACTCCGCCACTTCCTGGTATCTTGAGGACGTTGTAGCCGTGGTGAGTTGCGGCCATGAACTTGGCCAGCGATGGGTACCCAAGGATGGCGTTGTACGGCAGGTGAATGTGAGCGACATCAAAGTCGATGAGCTCGGTACGGTAGTTGTCGCGTGCCCCGAAGGTGATAGGGAGGCGGACCTACCCAATCGGGACCGTGGAGCCATCGGTGACTCCGGAGAAAGGCTTGGTTGGCTGAAGCTGGCTGTAGGGCACTTGGAGATTGTTGAATGTTTCCACGGACAGGACGTTGAGCCTTGCCCCGCCATCGATGAGGGTCCTGGTGACCACCATGTTGCTGATGATTGGGGAACAAAGCATCAGGAGGACTCCGGCTGTAGCCGCACACTTGAGCCAATCTGCTGAGCTGAACGTGATGGCGCACGCCGACCACCTGAGAGGGCGCGTGGCTTCGAGCTTGGGGAGGACTGCATTCACTTCACGGGCGAACTGCTTGAAGATGCATTGAGAGGCTGGGGCTTGAGCCCCGCCCAGGATGCAGGCGATCGCACGCGGCTCCTGGAAGCCCCCAGCCCCCTCGTCCTGGTGGCGGTCCTAGTTTCTCCTTGGCTGCGGCGGCAACGGAGGGAGGCCTGCGTTGCCTTGCGGGCGATCCTCACGAGGCTGATCCCTCCAGTCTCCCTCGCGAGGCGGATCTTGCCAGCGATCCTCGCGAGGTTGATCGCGCCACCCTTGGCGCGGGCCACGGTCTTCCCAGCGTCCTGCGTTCCTTCCTCCTCCTCGACCGTAGCCCCGGTCACCGTGGTCGGGGTGACGGCCGATCCTTCCTTCTCGCACGGCTCGGAGCTCTTGACATTCGTTAGTGTTGTGGGTGTGGAGGTCATGGTACACACAGTATCGACTGCCCTTGGAAGGTTCGGGCTGATCTCTGCCCCGCTTGGTGTCTGGTTCTGCCGCGAGCACGGCAGCCCCCTTGCGCTTCACATCCTTGGCCTTGGGTTTCTTCTCTTCTGGGTCTGCGGCAGGCAGCTCGAGGAGGGAGAGACGCCCTTCCTCAGCCCTGGCGCACTTGGTTGCCAAGTTGAACAGCTCCAAGGAAGTGCACAGGTCTTCTTGCATCGCCAGCTCCTCCTTCATCTATACATCGCGCACGCCGTCGGAGAAGGCTGAGATGATGGCCTCCTCAGTCACCTTGGGAATCTTGAGGCATGCGTTGTTGAAGTGCTGGATGTACTTCTGCAGGGTCCCCCTGGGTTGTTGCTTGATGCGGCGCATGTCGCTCACGGCGGGTGGCCGGTCGCGAGTACCTTGGAAGTTGGCGATGAAGCGGGTGCGCATCTCGTCCCAGGAGGAGATCGTGCCTAGAGCCAGGTTCAGGAGCCAGGTGCGGGCCCCGTCCTTGAGCGCCATGGGAAACCAGTTTGCCATGACCTTCTCGTCTCCGTTGGCAGCTTCTATGCCCAGCTCATAGAGCTGGAGGAACTCCGCAGGGTCGGCCGTGCCATCGTAACGAGGAGGCAGGTTTGGCTTGAACTTGCCAGGCCACACGACGCTGTGTAGCTCGGTGGTGAAGGCACGGCAGCCTGCTGTGGCCACGGGAGGCCTCGGGTGACGGAGAGCTTGGTCTTTCATGTCCCCACGCACTGCAGCTGGGAGCAGCGCGGGGTCTTGGCATGCGGGAGCAGGAGCATGGTCGCGACGTGCTGGAGCAGGGAGCGCCCAGGCAGCTTCTTGCGGGCGAGGGACTTCTTGGCAGCTCTGCTCTTGCCGCGCTGGCACCTGACGGAGCGGGTTCCGCCCAGGGGACACGCGCCTTGGAGCCATGGCGCCTTCTTGAGGAGGAGGCGGCCGGGGCACCGCCGGAGCTTCATCGCCCGCGCGGGGCGGGGTGCGGAGTAGCGGAACGGACGGCACAGGAGATCCCCCTGCGGCGCGGACGAGCTCGGCGACGCGGTCGAGCCATTCTTCGTAGACGTTGTCGACGGGACGGTAGCGCAGGAGCTCGTTTGCCGCGATGAGCGCAGCTCGAGCCTCCATGGGTGCGCAGAGTGCGCGGGACGAAGAACCAGCTGGTGCGGCCGTCTTGCCGCACTGACGGATGCTGAGACGATGCTTGCTGCTCGTCCCCCGCCGGGCCGGTGGCGGTGTTGACGGCAGGTGACGGGGAACGGCGAGGATGCCCGCCGATAGGAGCCGTCTGGGCGACGCGGGAAGCGAGAGCGGCCCGGCGCTCGACGCGGGCCCGACGAGCGTCAGACATGGGCGCGATCGTCGGAGGAGAACGGGGTGGTGGAAGATGAATTCCAGCGCACCCCTACCTGGCGCGCCAAATGTTGGATTTCGGGTTCCGGCAGACCCTTGAGGTTCGAACACTGCGGTGCGCACGGAGATTTCGCCTCCTACCTACCTGCACCCCTCCGCCTCGCTAAGATCTAAGCTGTGGAAAGAACAACACAAGAGACACAGGGTTGATACTGGTTCGGGCCACCGTTGTGGTGTAATACCCTACTCCAGTGTGTGGTGTGGTGGATTGCCTCTTGGGCTGATGATGATGAACAATACAAGGAAGAACAACCTCGCGAGGGTCTGTTCTTTGCTGGGGGGGGGCGAACTGCTAGGAGGAGTTCAGTCAGCCTTGTCTCTCTGATTTCGGTCCGACCCTTGATCCTCGATCTCGATCTCCCACCTCCCTGTGGGTGGCGGGTTCTATTTATAGGCAATGGCCCTGGGCCTCTTCCCAAATATTGAGCGGGAAGGGCGCCAACAATTGGCCATTTTGAAGGGGAACATCTGGTACACTTATCCTGACTAAAGTTGGTCCTCGCCTGCATAAAGCTCTGGTGGTGATGCCGTCTTGGGCTCCACGATGACCTCTGTCTTGTAGTCCTCCTGGTCTTGGTCTTGTTGCACCGAAATGGCAACTTTTGCCTGATGCCTCGGTACCCCGCGGCTGCGCTTGCCCCCTTTGCACCAAAGGGGAAAGGAGGACATTGCGCGGGCTGGCGCCCGCCTGGCGCCCTTGGTCGTCATGGCTTGCGTCACAGGCACCTCGTGAGGTACCCCGCCTTGATCTCTCCGCCTCCTCGCAAGCCAGCATGGTGAGGCCGTGCCTGAGGAAGCTCTGTGTCGTCCGCCTCGCGAGGCTTGGCCCCTCGCGAGGGTCTTGGGTCTGTGTTGATGAAGATGGGCTATGCTGGGCCCCCCTTTGAGCCACGCCGCAGGCCGCAGGCAGGCAAGTCTGGGGACCCCCGTTCCCAGAACGCTGACAGGGTCAGCACATGGAATATGCTGGCAATGTAACACATAGAGAATGATAAAAGAATAAGGCTATTCTGTATGCATATTTGGCTGGTGGGAAGCTCTATGGTTATAGTTTTTGCATAAAGCCAATTTTTCCCTACTGCAAAGGAATAAATTTTGTTTAACTATCATGGTAGTTGTTAAACATTGAGAATGGTTGACAGCATCCTCAATCCCAATTAAGCATCATCATTAAAAACCCAACAAAATTATTTTTAGAGTAACATGATGAGATTCACATGATAATCCATGTACTAGATACTCAAGATGTCCATAACCGGGGACACAACTAACCATGATTAGTTTATATACTCTGCAGAGGTTTGCACACTTTTACCCACAAGACTCGATCTCCTCCGTTGGGATTCTCGCACAACATGGTGTTTGAGAAACGGATGACCGAGACATAGTCTTTCAGAAGCGCTAGCACCTTACGATCGGGTAGACCGTACCAACCTACATCCCCTACATCTGCTAGTCTACCACTGTAAGAGTTCGCACGACTTAGTCAACTATGCTAGAGCCCATAGTAGCTTGTGGCTGCACACGGAAGTTTCTAGCATGAATAATCTCATGATCCCTTTGAGCCTGGGTGGCGGTCCAAAAGAAAATAGGCAACTGCTGGAATACCGAGGTGCCTCAATCCACCCAAATGTGTGTTTAAGTTACCACCTTAGATAAAACATTAATTTAACAATCTCACATCTGTCATGGATACACTCACCCAATCCACGTCTACTAGCATAGCATGGCATAATAAGCAAACGTAGAAGTAACTCCCAAAGGTTTGATAATAATAGGTAATAGGTACTACCTCATCTACTTCCCAGACCCACAATTTAATTAGATCCTAAACAATGCAATGTGTGAGGGTTGATCTAATGCAGTAAAACTAGGTAATAGGAGGTATGATCAAAGTGTTACTTGCCTTGCTGATGATCCGTGAAACCTAGCGATTCGAAGTAGCAAGCGGCGCACTCCGGGTACTCTATCGCAAGCAAAAAGGCATACAATAAGTACTCATCTAATGCACAGGTAAAACTCGAATAAGAGATCTAACCAGATTGTTCAACTTAAGAACTCCGGTTGGCAAAAGAATCAAATCGAACGAAGCAACGAGAGACAAACGACAAAAGAAATAAGCTTCCTTTACTAATCTGAAACTAGGGCAATTTTTTACTGAGGCAAAAACTTGTTTGAGTTGGTTAAACAGAAAGAGGGTTTCAAGACGAAACTCCAGGCGCTTGAATCGCCTGATTCCGACAAACGGGCGAAAAGTTAAACTAAAACGAACATCGGATCAGGAATCGCGATCAGAAAAATCACGGATTTAATCCGAGAAAAAGAAAAACGACGAACAGGTTAACGAACGAACGTTCGTTAAAGGGAACTAAACAAAAAACACGTTCGTTAAAATGAATGGATGAGCGAACGCTCGCTAAATAAATAAACCAGAGAAAAACCGATCTATTTAAAAAAACGAAAACTAGGGTTTTCAAAAATAACCAAAACGACTTTTTCTCAAAACCGGCCGGCGGCTACCTCGGCGGCGTGTGGCGTGAGGCGGTGGGGAGCGGCTGCATGCGGCGGCGGCACTGGGGGCGTGCGACGACAACGGCGGTGTGCGCTGCAGGGGGGCGGCGGCGGCGGTGTGGGCTGCAGGGGGGCGGTTATAAAGAGGGCGGGGAGAGGTGACTTGGGGGGGGGGCCGGCCTCGGGAGGCGGAGTCCTCCCCGGACTCGGGCGGCGGCGGCGCTGGTCGGGACTCTGTCCCGACCCGGCGGTAGGCGGCGGCGGCTGGGTGGGCCCTTGGCCCAGTCGGGCGCGGGGTCTCTCTCTTTTTTTAA
>NC_057809.1:212465544-212474924 GCF_018294505.1 Triticum aestivum
GGCGGCTACCTCGGCGGCGTGTGGCGTGAGGCGGTGGGGAGCGGCTGCATGCGGCGGCGGCACTGGGGGCGTGCGACGACAACGGCGGTGTGCGCTGCAGGGGGGCGGCGGCGGCGGTGTGGGCTGCAGGGGGGCGGTTATAAAGAGGGCGGGGAGAGGTGACTTGGGGGAGGGGCCGGCCTCGGGAGGCGGAGTCCTCCCCGGACTCGGGCGGCGGCGGCGCTGGTCGGGACTCTGTCCCGACCCGGCGGTAGGCGGCGGCGGCTGGGTGGGCCCTTGGCCCAGTCGGGCGCGGGGTCTCTCTCTTTTTTTAAACAGTTTTGTTGTGACTTAAAAAATTCTAGAAAAAATAAATAAAATTCTAAAAATGGCAAAACAATTTTCTCCGTATAAATAAAATATTTAGAACAGGATGAACATTTATTTGGCTCTAAATGCTATTTTTAAAAACGTGCAATTTTTCCTAAATTCAAATAAAATAGCAAATAAAGCCAAAATCTTATTTGATTTTTTATTAAACCTTCAATATTTCTTTATTTTGGGAAAGTCATTTTATTCCCTCTCTCATAATTTTCATAATAGAAATAATTGAAGATGAAATAAATAAAATCAAACGATCCTATTTTCAAAATTTGGGAAAACTCAAATATGAAAATTACGAAATCCCCAACTCTCTCCGAGGGTCCTTGAGTTGCGTAGAATTTCTAGGATCGACCAAAATGCAATGAAATATGATATGCAATGATGATATAGTGTATAACATTCCAAATTGAAAATTTGGGATGTTACAAACCTACCCCCCTTAAGATGAATCTCGCCCTCTAGATTCGGGTTGGCTAGAAATTAGGTGAGGGTGGTCCTTCAGCAATTCTTCCTCTCGTTCCCAGGTGGCTTCATCTTCCGTGTGGTGGCTCCACTGAACTTTGCAAAACTTGATAACCTTGCTGTGGGTGACTCGACTGGCATACTCTAAAATCTTGACTGGTTTCTCCTCATAGGTCAAATCACTGTCCAACTGAATCGCTTCCAGTGGTACTGTATCTCTCAACGGTATATTAGCCATCTCGGCGTGGCACTTCTTCAACTGGGAAACATGGAACACGTCGTGAACTCCTAACAATCCTTCGGGCAATTCCAACTTGTAGGCTACTTCTCCCATACGCTCCAAAACTTTGTATGGTCCTACAAAATGTGGCGCTAACTTTCCCTTAACTCCAAAGCGCTTAACTCCTCGAAGGGGAGATACTCAAAGATAAACTCGGTCTCCCACTTCGTAAACTGCCTCCTTGCATTTAGAATCTGCGTAGCTCTTCTTCCTGGATTGAGCTACCATGAGCCTATTGCGAATCAATTTCACTTTCTATTCAGACTCCTTAATCAGATCTGGTCCAAACAACTGGCGGTCTCCAACTTCATCCCACGACAATGGGGTCCTGCACCTCCTTCCGTACAAGGCTTCGAAAGGGGCCATCTTCAAACTGGATTGATAACTGTTGTTGTAAGAGAACTCTGCATATGGCAAATTCGCATCCCAACTAGATCCATAATCTAGCGCACAAGCTCTTAGCATATCCTCCAAAATCTGGTTGACTCTCTCGGTCTGTCCATCTGTCTATGGATGGAAAGCTGTACTAAACTCCAATCTGGTACCCAAGGTTTCATGCAACTGATTCCAGAACTTTGAGGTAAATTGGGTTCCTCTATCTGATACAATGCTCCTTGGAACTCCATGCAGACATACGATTCTGGTCATGTATATCTTTGCCAACTTTGCACTAGTATAGGTAGTCTTCACTGGAATGAAATGAGCCACCTTCGTCAAACGATCCACTACAACCCATATTGAGTCATATCCTGAACGAGTTCTGGGTAAACCTGTAATAAAATCCATGCCTAACTTATCCCACTTCCGTTCGGGTATCGGCAATGGCTGTAGCAATCCTGCTGGCTTATGATGCTCTGCCTTTACTCTCTGACATACATCACAAACTGCTACATACTCCGCAATATCCTTCTTCATTCTGGTCCACCAGAAAATATCCTTCCAATCCAGATACATCTTGGTATTTCCTGGGTGAATCGAATAGGGTGAATCATGGGCCTCTTGCAGAATTAACTTCCTAATCTCTGAATCATTAGGCACATAAACACGGTCTTCAAACCATAAGGTATCGTTCTCATTTTCACAAAATCCCTTAGCTTTTCCTTTGCTCATTTTCTCCTTTATAGAGGCAATCTCCTTGTCAGTCTTCTGGGCTTCTCTGATCTTATCCATCAAAGTAGACTGAATCTCCAATGTTGCTACATAGCCTCTCAGAACTATCTCCAAACATAGCTCACGAAGTTTCTCGGCTAACTCTCTTGGTAAACCTCCCGTCATTAAGGTGTTGACATGACTTTTACGGCTCAAGGCGTCTGCTACTACATTAGCCTTTCCAGGGTGATAATGCAATCTCATATCATAATCCTTGATGAGTTCCAACCATCTCCTTTGCCTGAGATTTAACTCCTTCTGCGTGAAGATGTACTTCAAACTCTTGTGATCCGTGTACACCTCACAATGATTTCCAATGAGAAAATGTCTCCAGGTCTTCAACGCATGCACTACGGCTGCTAACTCCAAATCATGTGTGGCATAATTCAACTCACGAGGCTTAAGCTGTCGTGAGGCATATGAAACAACTCTTCCTTCCTGCATAAGCACTACTCCAAGTCCTTGACGTGAAGCGTCATAATACACCTCATAATCCTTGGTATGATCTGGCAAAATCAACACATGTGATGTAACCAAATGTTTTTTTAACTCCTGGAAATTGGCCTCACATTCCTCAGTCCATATGAACTTGGTATCCTTTTTCAACAACTCCGTCATAGGCTTCACAATCTTCGAGAAATTTTCAATGAATCTCCGGTAGTATCCTGCAAGTCAAAGAAAACTCCGGATTTCTCCAACTGTTGTTGGGGCTTCCCAATTTGTCATAGTGTCAACCTTGGTGGGATCTACTGCTATACCTTCTCCGGATATAACGTGTCCGAGAAATCCAACTTCCTTCAACTAAAACTCGCATTTGCTAAACTTGGCATATAACTGATGTTCTCTGAGCTTTCCAAGTACCAAACGCAAATGCTCCTTATGCTCCTCTTCGTTCTTCAAGTATACCAGGATATCATCAATGAACACTACAACGAACTTATCCAGAAACTCCATAAATTCCTTGTTCATCATGTTCATAAAATATGCAGGGGCGTTAGTCAGACCAAATGACATAACGGTATACTCGTACAACCCATACCTGGTGGTAAAAGCTGTCTTGGGTATATCCTGTTCTCGAATCTTCAACTGGTGGTACCCTGATCACAGATCGATCTTGGAAAATACCTTAGCTCCTGGCAATCGATCAAACAGATCATTGATCGTTGGTAGTGGGTACTTGTTCTTGATGGTTACTTCATTCAATCCTCGATAATCAACAACCATCCTTAACGATCCATCCTTCTTCTCCACTAGAAGTACTGGCGATCCCCAAGGTGAAGAACTTGGGCGAATATAACCTTTATCTAGTAAATCCTTAATCTTCTTCTTAATCTCCATCAAATCCTTTGCGGGCATCCTATATGGTCTCTTAGATATTGGCCCTGTGCATGGCAAAAGCTCAATCAAAAACTCAATATCTCTATCCGGTGGCATGTCTGGCAATTCTTCTGGAAATACATCAGGGAAATCTTTTACCACTGCTACTTCCTCCTGCACAACTCCTGTTAAGCAATTTACTTGAGTCCTTTTCGGCACATGTCGGGATACATACTTGATCCTTCTCCCTTCTGGCGTGGTAAGCAAAATTGACTTACTAGCACATTCAATATTTCCTTCATACTTTGATAACCAATCCATGCCTAATATCACATCCAATCCTTGAGATTCCAATACTATTAGGTCTGAGGGAAAAACGTAGTTACCAATCCTTAATGGTAACCGATCACACCATAGACTAGCCATATACTCTGCTCCAGGCGAAGTTACTATCATGGGTGATCTAAGGGCTTGGGTTGGTAGTTTATACTTATCCACAAATCCCCTTCATATGTATGAATGCGATGCACCAGTATCAAAAATAACGAGTGCAGTAAATGACTTAACCAAAAACTTACCTATTACTGCATCGGGCTGGGCTTCAACTTCCTCCACATTTATGTGGTTCAACTGTCCCCTGTTGAAAGGGTTCGGCTTCTTCCCAGAGCTTCCATTGCCATTTCCATTCGGGGCTTCATGACATTCATTGCCATAATGTCCAGTCTTCTGGCACTTAAAGCAAGTGAATTGGCTTAGGTCTCTCTTGGCTGGGGTTGATGGGTTTGTACGGTTCTGGCCGTTGCTTCCCCCATTCCCATTACCAGTCTTGGTGCCATTATGATTGTGCGAGCTACCTCCTCCATGGGTATGCTGAAAATGTCCTCCCGGTCTAGGGGTAAAACGTGGCTTCTGTTGAGCTCCATAATTGTACTTCCCTTGTCCATACTTCCTCTTACGGTTCTCAATTTGCTGCTGCTTCCCTTCAATCATGAGAGCACGATCTACCAACTCCTGGTAGTTGTTGAAGGTTGCTACCATCAACTGCATGCTCAAATCATCATTCAGTCCTTCTAGAAACTTCTCCTGCTTGGCCGCATTCATGGCACGTCATCTGGGGCATAACGTGCTAGCTTACTAAAATCCTTCACATACTGGCCAACTGTCCTTCCTCCTTGGCGCAAATTGTGAAACTCCCGCTTCTTCATGGCCATAGCTCCTGCTAAAACATGGGCAATATGGAAAGCCCGCTGGAACTGGTCCCATGTGATAGTGTCGACAGGGAAAGTGGCTGTGAAATTCTCCCACCATGATGCTGTGGGTCCTTCAAGCTGATGTGAGGCAAACTTCACCTTTTCCGCATTTGTGCATCTTGCCGTGGTCAACTCCCTTGCTGTCTTGCGGAGCCAATCATCTACTACTATCGGCTCGGTGCTACTGGAAAACACCGGCGGATTCAGCCTAAGAAAACGGGCTAAGTGATCGACAGGAGGTGGTGGTGGTGGTGGGTTGTTGTTGTTGTTCCCCTGATTCTGATTCTGGACTAGCAACTGCATCAATGTGTTCTGCTGCTAGATCAACTAGGTGGGCTCCAGTGGGAAGGTGAAATCGGGGTCACGTCTCAGAGGCATCTGAGGGTTTAGAAAGGATGAGATTTAAGAACAAAGAGGGGTCTAGAGAGAAAACACTACCCATATGCACATGAGGCAAAAGCAAACAATTCACTTCACTCAATCAAACAAGAGCATACAATCGATCTAACTATCGCGAAAGTGCTCGGACTACTATATTTACATGGTGGACTACTACTACTGATGGGGTGGTCTACTAAAAATATTCCTCGGTGGCAGACTCGATGATATCTGCTCCAGCTTCATCCACATAGTCATCATCGCTATCATCTGGGTCTGAGTCGGTGTCGTCGATGATGATGTAGTCTTCCGGGCAAATATCCTTGGGTTCTTCATCTTCTTCTACTGGTGTAGGATCTCCCATGAATATTCCAATCTTCTTGATCAGATCATCATTCTTCTCCACTAATACTTTGATTTCCTCTTCATAATCTTCACGTGTAGCCTTGAGTTCTTCCTCCAGTTCCTTGATTCTTGTTCTTGCCTTCTTTAGATCTATCATGTTGGCGCACATCTGGTTCTCCTGACGTCGAATGTGCTGGTTCAACTCCTGGACAAAAGCTGCAATTGATCTGTCCTTCCTGGTGTTGATCATTGTAACGCCCTCGATGCGGCTATAGCTCACACGTGTCGAAGCACGACTTAGAGGCATAACCACATTGAAAGCAATGTCACAAGTGAGGTAATCTTCACACAACCCATGCAATACATAAGGGAAAGAGATACATAGTTGGCTTACAATCGCCACTCCACACAATACATGAATAAAGAATTACAACATCCAAATACACTCAAGGTCCGTCTACGGAACCAAAATAAAAGAAGAACCCCAAATGCGACAAAGGTCCTCGATCGACCCCAACTGGGCTCCACTACTGATCAACTAGAACGAAAACAACACAAAGGACAAGATCTCCATCAAGCTCCTCCTGAGCTTGGTTGCGTCACCTAGAATGGCATCATCGGCACCTGCAAGCTGGTTTTGGAAGTATCTGTGAGTCACGGGGACTCAGCAATCTCGCACCCTCGCGATCAAGACTATTTAAGCTTATGGGTAAGGTAAAGGTATGAGGTGGAGCTGCAGCAAGCGACTAGCATATATGGTGGCTAACATACGCAAATGAGAGCGAGAAGAGAAGGCAAAGCACGGTCGAGAAACTATGATCAAGAAGTGATCCTAGAACAACCTACGTCAAACATAACTCCAACACCGTGTTCACTTCTCGGACTCCGCCGGAAAGAGACCATCACGGTTACACACGCGGTTAATGCATTTTAATTAAGGTTAACTTCAGGTTTTCTACAACTGGACGTTAACAAATTCCCATCTGCCCGTAACCGCGGGCACGGCTTTCAAAAGTTCAAATCCCTGCAGGGGTGTCCCAACTTAGCCCATGACAAGCTCTCATGGTCAACGAAGGAATAGACCTCCTCCCGAGACATTCCGATCAGACTCGGTATCCCGGTTCTACAAGACATCCTCGACAATGGTAAAACAAGTCCAGCAAGACCACCCGCTGTGCCGACAAATCCTGATAGGAGCTGCACATATCTCGTTCTCAGGGCACACCGGATAAGCTAAGCGTACGGGAGCCGACATAACCCAAGTTGCCAAGGGACGGCCCCGCACGGTGCTCTGGGTTGGACCAACACTTAGACAAGCACTGGCCCGGGGGTTTAAAATAAGATGACCCTTGGGCTGGCCTAACCCAAGGGAAAAAGAGGCTAGGTGGAAAATGGTAAAATCAATGTTGGGCCTTCCTGGAGGAGTTTTATTCAAAGTGAACTGTCAAGGGGTTCCCATTATAACCCAACCGCGTAAGGAACACAAAATCTGGGAACATAACACCGATATGACGGAAACTAGGGCGGCAAGAGTGGAACAAAACACTAGGCATAAGGCCGAGCCTTCCATCCTTTACCAAGTATATAGATGCATTAATTAAATAAAATATATCATGATATCCCAACAAAATATCTATGTTCCAACCAGGAACAACATCTCCATGTTCCAACAAGGAACAAACTTCAATCTTCACCTGCAATTAACAACGCTATAAGAGGGGCTGAGCAAAGCGGTAACATAGCCAAACAACGGTTTGCTAGGACAAGGTGGGTTAGAGGCTTGGTTCAACAATATGGGAGGCATGATAAGCAAGTGGTAGGTATCGCGGCATAGGCATAGCAAAAGAGCGAGCAACTAGCAAGCAAAGATAGAAGTGATTTCGAGGGTATGATCATCTTGCCTGAAATCCCACAAGGAAGAAGAACGAGTCCATGAAGAAGACAAACGGGCGTAGATGAACGGATCCTCACAAACGTGACGTTACCGGAACCAACCCGAAGAAGCAAACACCGGAAAGAAGCACACAACATAGTAAACAAACCACACATGAACATGATATGATATGCGGGATGCGGTATGCGATGCATATGCATGATTTGTAAGGGAATGAATGAACCTGGCCTCAACTTGGAAATCCAAGTATGCCACTGGAAAGGTGAGATGAAATCGCTTGAAAATGATATAAAGAACACCGGAATCGGAGTCATGGTTTGGAAATGGCAAGCCATTCAAATATGGCACCGGTCTGCGATATACAGCAAGTAGCCATCTAAATGCAACAAGATGAACATGCTACAGCACCCAAACATGGCAACAAAATACATGGCAGGGATCCATTCATAATGCTTACCAAAAGAGGAACACTGAGCTACGGCCAATTCATCCACTAACAGGTTCAAACAAGCATGGAAAAAGTGTAATTGGTAAACAGATTTCAGACTTAGTGAAATTAACACAAGCCTGGAATTTGAGATCAGGTAGCACACTTTGAAGCATTAAAACTAGATGCTACAGGAACCTAACATGGCAAAGCAAAGCATGGCATGGAGCTACTCAAAGAGCTTAACAAAAGTCCCTTAGTGACCTTGAGCCAAAAGGGAGTAGAAAATACAATTGCAAGCATGTGAACATGGCAAAAACATAATCAGACTCTCAGACTTAGTGAAAACTGGAACATGCAAATCAGATATCAAGTAGGCATGTTTACGAGCTCGATGCACTCACTACAAATCATGTCATGACAATCTAAGCATACACCCATCAAGAATACACATTATACAAGCTAGACATGGCAAGAACAATAACATAGCATGCACGGATCAATTACAACATCCCCGGAAAAATCGCTAACAAGTAGTCAATCTGCCCAGATTCACGAAATGACAAAAGTAGAGCTCGATTGACTCAAGCTAGGGTCCTCCATAATTGCAAACAAAGACATGGATGGATAGAGCACTACAAGATTGACAAAACATCCTTACTGAAGATCCTCAAAAGAGGCACGGATCACTAGGAAACAACATGTACATATGGCATAATGAAATAAACAGATCAAAGACTTAGTGGAATTGCTAAGTCCCTGAAATCAGCATTACGAAAGCACCACTTTGCAAGCTTGTGCTAGTCACCACACACATCACAAAAATACATGGGTTGCCCCTCTGGAAAGATGGCAAAGCATATAACAAAACTAATGAAGAGCTCAGGGCATATCATGCACACAATAATCATGGCAAAAATGACAAATATCTAATTGGAGGAGCAAATCTGACAATTAACTCAAATAGCTCTCTTCCAACAGCATTTTGGGCATCAAGATGAGCTCAAATGAAAATGATGCAATGAGATGAAATGATGTGCTCTCTGAGACGAACATTTTGATATGCTATACGCGCAAAACGGATCTACGGATGCAAAGTTACGATGCGATGAACATGTGCATATGAAACATGGAAAAATCGGGGACTTAGGGAAAAAGTCAACCTCTCTCAGATCTCAGATCTAGGGTTCATGCACGCGAACCGAGGCTCGCCGGAGACGTCGCCGGAAGAGCTTGATCTCGCCGGAGATGGAGGGGAGGGGTCGCTGGAGCTGCCGGGGGAGGCGCGGATGGAGGCGGCGGTGGCCGGCTGCGGCGCGGTGCACGACTCCGGCAGGTACCGCGGTGGCCGGTGAGCACCTGGCAGCGGCGGTGGGGCCGGAGCAATGGCGAAGCGGCGCGGTGACCAGTGCGCCGACGACGAGACATCGTGCGGTGAAGCGAGGCTGGAGCGGGCGGCTCCCTCGCGCGGATGGCGCGGCCTCGTCAGGCGGAGGCGCGGGCGGTTCGGGCCCC
>NC_057809.1:212475216-212478875 GCF_018294505.1 Triticum aestivum
GCGGGCCCGCGGCGGCGAAGGAGAGATGAGGGCGCGACACTGACAGGTGGCGATGCGGGAGAGGTCGAGCGGGGCGGCGAAGCTGACTTGGCGCGCTGAGATTCGTCGGAGTGACGCGTCCGGCCGACACATGTCGCACGCGGGTTGGCTGGACGCGGCGGCGGGACGAAACGGACATGTCCGTTGGCAGAGGAGAAGTGTCCGGCGGCGCGCGAGGTGGAGAACTAGGGTTTCGGGGAAGAAGGAAAACGTGAATTTCGGAGGGGGGCTATATATAGGCATAGGAGGAGCTAGGAGAGTCCAAATAAGGTGCGGTTTTCGGCCACGCTATCGTTATCGAACACTCTAGATGATGGAGAGGGTTTAGGTGGGTTTTGGGCCACTTTGGAGGGGTGTTGGGCTGCAACACACACGAGGCCTTCTCGGTCCCTCGGTTAACCGTTGGAGCATCAAACGAAGTCCAAATGGCACGAAACTTGACAGGCGGTATACCGGTAGTAAACCAAGGCCGCTTGGCAAGTCTCGGTCCAATCCGGAAATGTTTAACCCCCACACATGAAAAGAAGGTAGAAAGGGACACAGGGTGACATAGGAGCGCCGGATTGCAAAACGGACAATGAGAAAAAAATGCTCAGATGCATGAGACGAACATGTATGCAAATGAAATGCACATGATGACATGATATGCAATGCATGACATGCAAGCAAAGACAAGGCAACAACAGCGAATAACTGGAGGACACCTGGCACATCGGTCTCGGGGTGTTACAATCATCTCCCATTGCTCATCTCGGCACCCACAAATTTGGTAGATAGTATCCTTGAGATCATTGCGGTAAACTTCTCCAATGCATCCCATGGCGATGTGAGCTGCCATGCTCTTTCCTAGACTCCAAGTTGGTGCATCAAAAGAAAACTCTATGGGCTCAGTGAATGGCATGAATGTCCTTCCTGGAACTTGAACTTGAATCATCCAGCGCTCATCCTCAGGTAAAGTGGAGTTGTAGGTTCTGGTGAAGCTTGGTACTCCTATGTTCAGGTATCTTGTAACTTCCTTCAAATGACGTCCAAAGGGTGTATCTTCATCCGGTTGCGTGAACTTGTTCCTTGCATCCGCCATCCTAAAAGAGTAGCAAAGAAGAGGAGTCAGAATGAGAAGAGAGAGTAGTGATCTAGGGCTTTAGCTTAGTGGTCGTGTCATACAGTCATCGTGTGCTCTGATTCCATCTTGTAGCGACCAGAACTCAAACGATCCAATCTCTGTGCTCAGGTGTCATCCCTGGATCAGTAATGCTGACACCACATAGTACTTGAAGGATTTATAACAGAGTAGCAATCACACACTTATTACATCGAGTGTCTCAAAAGAGAACTTATTACAATAAATATGGCTTAAGGCCATCTAATAACGATAACAGCGGAAGGCTTGGAAGATAAGTGAGTCCATCAACTCCAACGGCATCACTGAGTATAGAACCACGACCTAAAGCACCTTACTCGTCGTCTGAAAAGTCTGCAACATTAACGTTACAGCCCGAAACGAGTCAGCACATGGAATATGCTGGCAATGTAACACATAGAGAATGATAAAAGGATAAGGCTATTTGAGGGAGTCCTGGATTAGGGGGTGTTCGGGTAGCCGGACTATACCGTCAGCCGGACTCCAGGACTATGAAGATACAAGATTGAAGACTTCGTCCCGTGTCCGGATGGGACTTTCCTTGGCGTGGAAGGCAAGCTTGGCGATGCGGATATTCATGATCTCCTACCATTGTAACCGACTTTGTGTAACCCTAACCCTCTCCGGTGTCTATATAAACCGGAGGGTTTTAGTCCGTACAACAACTTCATCATACAATAATCATACCATAGGCTAGCTTCTAGGGTTTAGCCTCCTTGATCTCGTGGTAGATCTACTCTTGTACTATCCATATCATCAATATTAATCAAGCAGGACGTAGGGTTTTACCTCCATCAAGAGGGCCCGAACCTAAAACATCATGTTCCTTGCCTCCTGTTACCATCCGGCCTAGACGCACAGTTCGGGACCCCCTACCCGAGATCCGCCGGTTTTGACACCGACACTATTCTATATGCATATTTGGCTGGTGGGAAGCTCTATGGTTACCGTTTTTGCGTAAAGCCAATTTTTCCCTACTGCAAAGGAATAAATTTTGTTTAACTATCATGGTAGTTGTTAAACATTGAGAATGGTTGACAGCATCCTCAATCCCAATTAAGCATCATCATTAAAAACCCAACAAAATTAATTTTAGAGTAACATGATGAGATTCACATGATAATCCAAGTACTAGATACTCAAGATGTCCATAACCAGGGACACAGCTAACCATGATTAGTTTATACACTCTGCAGAGGTTTGCACACTTTTACCCACAAGAGTCGATCTCCTCCGTTGGGATTCTCGCACTACATGGTGTTTGAGAAACGGATGACCGAGACATAGTCTTTCAGAAGCGCTAGCACCTTACGATCGGGTAGACCGTACCAACCTACATCCCCTACATCTGCTAGTCTACCACTGTAAGAGTTCGCATGACTTAGTCAACTATGCTAGAGCCCATATTAGCTTGTGGCTGCACATGGAAGTTTCTAGCATGAATAATCTCGTGATCCCTTTGAGCCTGGGTGGCGGTCCAAAAGAAAACAGGCAATCGCTGGAATACCCAGGTGCCTCAATCCACCCAGATGTGTGTTTAAGTTGCCACCTTAGATAAACCATTAATTTAACAATCTCACATCTGTCATTGATACACTCACCCAATCCACGTCTACTAGCATAGCATGGCATAATAAGAAAACATAGAAGTAACTCCCAAAGGTTTGATAATAACAAGTAATAGGTACTACCTCATCTACTTCCCAGACCCACAATTTAATTAGATCCAAAACAATGCAATGTGTGAGGGTTGATCTAATGCAGTAAAACTGGGTAATATGAGGTATGATCAAAGTGTTACTTGCCTTGCTGATGATCCGTGAAACCTAGCGATTCGAAGTAGCAAGCGGCGCACTCCGGGTACTCTATCGCAAACAAACAAGCATACAATAAGTACTCATCTAATGCACAGGTAAAACTCGAATAAGAGATCTAACCAGATTGTTCAACTTAATAGCTCCAGTTGGCAAAAGAATCAAATCGATCGAAGCAACTAAAGACAAACGGCAAAAGAAATAAGCTTCATTTACTAATCTGAAACTAGGGCAAATTTTTACTGAGGAAAAAACTTGTTTGAGTTGGTTAAACGGAAAGAGGGTTTCGAGACGAAACTCCAAGCGCTTGAATCGCCTGATTCCGACAAACGAGCGAAAAGTTAAACTAAAACGAACATCGGATGAGGAATCGCGATCAGAAAAATCGCGGATTTAATCCGAGAAAAAGAAAAACGACGAACAGGTTAACGAACGAACGTTCTTTAACAGGAACTAAACGAAAAACGCGTTTGTTAAAACGAACGAACGAGTGAACGCTCGCTAAATAAATAAACCGGAGAAAAACTGATCTATTTAAAAAAACGAAAACTAGGGTTTTCAAAAAAAACCGAAACGACTTTTTCTCAAAAACCGTCCGGCGGCTACCTCGGCGGCGGCGCTCTGGCGAGACTCCGGCAGGGCGGCGGGTGGCGCGAGGTGGCGGG
>NC_057809.1:212479340-212481370 GCF_018294505.1 Triticum aestivum
TGGACTTGGGCGGCGGCGGCGCTGGTCGGGACTCTGTCCCGACCCAGCGGCGGCGGCTGGCTGGGCCGGCCAGCTCGGCTGGGCCCTTGGCCCAGTCGGGCGCGGGGTCTCTCTCTTTTTTTTAAACAGTTTCACCGCGACTAAAAAAATTCTAGAATAAATAAATAAAATTCTAAAAATGCCAAAACAATTTTCTCCGTCTAAATAAAATATTTAGAAGAGGATGAACATTTATTTTGCTCTAAATGCAATTTTTCCTAAATTCAAATAAAATAGCAAATAAAACCAAAATAAAATCTTATTTGATTTTTTATTAAACCTTCAATATATCTTTTTTTGGGAAAGTCATTTTATTCCCTCTCTCATAATTTTCATAATAGAAATAATTGAAGATGAAATAAATAAAATCAAATGATCCTATTTTCAAAATTTGAAAAAACTCAAATATGAAAATAATGAAATCCCCAACTCTCTCCGAGGGTCCTTGAGTTGCGTAGAATTTCTAGGATCAACCAAAATGCAATGAAATATGATATGCAATGATGATCTAGTGTATAACATTCCAATTTGAAAATTTGGGATGTTACACCAACCGACATGTGAGGAGCAGCGGCGTTGGCGGCGAGCTCAACGTGCTTCTGAACAGTGATGTTTGAGGTTGCCCTGCGCTCCAAGAAGGCTAGCGTCCTATCGTCCTCCTCTTGCATGTAGTAGTCCTTGTGGATGATTTGCGCGTAGACGTGGGTGATTATGTCGATGTTGTCTTGCTGCGCCAGGCGCTGTGTGGCGAGCGCGACCTCGAGGTGGACATTCTCCGGCGCGACGGCGGGCAGTCGCAGGGCCACTAGTGCGTCGAAGAGGTTGTTACCATAGTGGCCGTTGAGGGTGGCAGGCATCGCAGAGCCTGGCCGCGTCGGCTGGAGGCTTACATCAAAGTCGTCCGCAAGCTTCTTGACGACGGTGAACTTGTCGAGGAAACCGACGAGGACCTCGCCGAACAAGGAGACGAAGTTGTCGTCCAAGCGGCCCCTCGCCCTGGCGGCCTCAAGAAATACTACCTGGAGACGTTCCTGGGTGCCGGTGGACATGGTAGTACTCCTAAATCCAGACGATGGTGCTACTACTACTAGTAGTAGTACTACCAATGTAGTAGTAGGAGTACTAGCATTGTACTACCCGTTGGTCAAATTATTACGTGCTGCTCCTCACAGTGAAGTGACAAGACCCTGCGCCGGAGATGACACCTGAGTATAGGCGCCGTGTTCGGCATACCATAGTCAGCCTCACCGTCTGCAGTCACTATCATCATGGTTGTAGAGCTAGCCTGCTTACAACTAGCCCTGTTCGACATAATTTCCCGTGCGTAGATGCCCGTGCATTGCACGAAACACCAAGATTGGGGGTGGACGGCTTCGGCAGCGGCCATCGCGCCAGATTTTTCCATGGCCTTGTTCTCCTAGATTGTGAGAGACAAGGAGTTGTTTGTAAATAGGGAACAAGTGCGGGCATCTTTTTGCAAAAATGGAGAAGCTTGGTTTGTATACGTCAGATCTAGATCCGACGGATATTGGTGAAAGATGGGAGGCACAACATCATCACCAAATCAGGACCTGTTTGATTCGCAGGATTTTGAAAACGCAGGAATAGGACACGGCAATATTACAAGTTTCAAACTGATATTACAAATGTTAGGAGTAATGATGCACCTACGAAGAGGGAATTACTAGGAAGTTTACGTAAGAACTTTCGTTACTTTAGGTGGATGCAGCATTATCGTACAAACTAAAATCCACTGCCCTGACAAGTCACAAATGGGCAAATAAGTTTTCGAGTCTCTGGCCACTTGATGTTTCAAAAACAAATTCAGCTTCTGCGGAGAAATGAGCTCCACCGTGTACCCGCGCGGGTGTGGCTGGGCACGAAGCGTGAGTACGTGCACGGTGCACCTATTCTCTTCTTGTATACGTACACCACCTACGCGGGGTTGTGTGAGAGAGATAGAAACCTAGAGAGATATAGTGTGTGGGTTC
>NC_057809.1:212481651-212484626 GCF_018294505.1 Triticum aestivum
CAATCAAAAAATTTAACATATGCAATGTGTGTGAAATAGAGTCCTGGATATAACATATATATAGAGGGGGCGATCCACGAGAAGAGAGTGGAGGTATCATCAGCTTGAGGTGTCCATAGAATCGAAGAGAGGGATGATGATGTGTGTGTGTGTGTGCGCGCGCGCGAATGATAAAGAGTGCCATCGAATTTGTGTGTGCCCACGTCAAAGATATAGAGTGGCTGGCCTACTGGAACGTGAGATGGGACATGTGCAGTTTGTCTCTGTGGCATGGATACCTACCTGCAGCGCTCGACTATCGGTGTGTGGTGGGGGAAGAGGGAGGCCCAATTAACTATAGTGGTACAATGGCTGGTATATGTGTGGGGGAGGAGAGAGGCCTACCTCATGTATTAAGGAGATCGGTCTGCCTCATGTATTAAGGGAGATCGATCGGCATCCATGCATATGTGCTGGAGATGAATAAGGTTGGGAGAGAGACAGAGCTAGAGTGTTGGAGGGGGTGGTAGTGGAGTTTCTTCTAACAAATGGTGGGATAGGCTTGCTAGACAAACGGAGGGCACGCCCGCAATATCAATAAGAGAGGAGATGGCTGCTTGTTCTCTGTGCACGTGCGTGTGAGAGGCGGGCCAGGAGGCATGCACGAATGATGAGGGGGGACGATGTGGCTATGGTAAGCAGACGTAACTACATAGGAAGATCAATCGCCCTTTGTAAGATAAACGAGAGACGTAACTTGTGAGGTACGTCGATTGATGGGGGGGGGGTAGTTAAAGTTGATCTAGGTATATGTTGGGAGATCAATCGGTATACATGCATGTGTGTGTTAGAAGCAAATGAGGCACGAGGAGAAGGATAGAGAGAGAGGGATGCATGTAGGAGGTGGTACGAGAGGCATACTATATCGAGGGGGAGGAGTGTGCGAGTACGAGAACGATGAAAAGAGTGGTGGGAGTGAGGCATGGACGGTGACAAGAGAAGAGGGGAAGATTGTGTTTGTGCTAGGCACACCTGGCTAGAGAGGCATATCGATCGATGTGTGCCGTAAAGAAGGAGCTGGGGGGCCTACACACACCGTGGGTGAACGGCCTAAAGTGAAAAGACGAATTTGCACGATGGAGCTAGGGAATGCTTAGGGAGGGTGAGAGGGATGCGGGCGTGTGCATGCACAAGAGAAAGTTAGCGCTAGCTACAAAGATAACAGGGTTGTGTTGGTGTAAAAGACGAATAGAGATCATATATACTTCATTATAAAAAGAGAATTCGGATATTTGTAGAATTTATCATAGTGTTTCAAGCCGACGGATGTGTGAATATATATAATGGTGATACACATGGTGTGGTTATGAACATGGTATACTACATTTAATATGTTTTATCTCTACTCTTATAAAAAACGGAGTTGTTGATGATGGTGTGCCTCCCATCCTGCATTATAGGCCGTCTGATTTATATCTGGCGGATAGCAAGGAAACTATGATGGTTGAAGTTGGCAACAATCATGATTGTAGATTCTTATTGAAATAGAGAAACGAATTCAAATTTAGTTCGAATTGCAGCGGTAGTATAGACATTTGGAATGCACTAAAATGTTGGTATGAGTAGGTTACATGCATTATACAGCAAGCGAAAAAATTTAATCGAACATAACATGGATTCATACTCCCTCCTTCCATCTATATAGGGCGTAATGAGATTTTTAAGACCGCCTTTGACTATTGACAAGATTAATAGTACATGACATGCACAATGTGAAAATTATATCACTGAAAGAACCTTTCACAGACGAATTTAACGGTGTGCTTTGTGTAAGTTGCATGTCATATATCATTGCTCTAATATTTGGTCAAAGTTAGCATCGAAAAACACATTAGGCCCTATATAGATGGAAGGAGGGAGTAGCTTTGAATAGCATTTGTATAGTAAAACGGGGCAAGACTCTCTCTTTGTGTGGTGTGAATAGTTCTATTTTTTTCATTTTCTTTTTGGTTGAGGGAAGTGCGAATTGATTTGGTACGTACAAGTACAATATTACTACACATTAGGCTTGTCCCTAAAATTCATTCCGCATCTTGTTATATCCCAAAAATTCAGATATCGTGCTCCCAAAACAGGCGCCTTCACAACCCACGCCTTGCTATCCCGAAATTACAACGCGCGTGAAAACTCCCTCCAGCTGCCAAATCCCGACACGCAAAATCCCCCTTCTAATCCTGAGCCGAAAGGGCCGCTAGTTCAAATCGGTGGGGGGTACTTTTGTAACACACCCTACATTTTGGACAAGCGCGTTCGTAAGTCATGCTTCACCCCCTCCCATCACCCCCTTTTCGCCATTCGAAATCCCAGGCCGCCATAACCTCTCCGCTCTGGCTGCGAAACCCCACCCTCCTCTGTCCGCCATGTCACCGCTGCCCAGCCGGAGCCTCTTCCCCGACGACATCGTCCAGCGCAACAGCTCGACGTCCCTCATCCACCTCCCCGGATGAGGATCCGTCGTCCATCTCGCCGTCCCACCGGTTCAGCCGCCCCGTCCTTCACCTCCAAGGAGCTGCTCTGACAATCGCCTCGTCTATCGCGGCTGCTCCATCCCCACAGCGCCGCCTTAACCTGCTCCACCAGAACCGCAGCATCCTCACCGACTCCTCGGACGAAGCCGAGGCCTACTCGGCGCCACCAAAGAGGTTGTACACTCATCGCATCGCACCTTATCCTTAACTCGACCTCCCGGCGCCGACAGTGCTCCATCCCGCACCCCCATGGAGCGGCAACCTTGAAGCCGGCACCGCGGGCGACATCTCCATGGCGGCTCTCCCCCAGTGCGAGGCCCCTTCGGCGGCGGCATCCATACCAGCCGGATCTGCTGCTACTGCTCTGGCTCTCGCTCGATCGCTCGCTCGCCCAGCTGCTGCTGCTGCTCTCCCCTCGCTTGTGCTGCTGCTCTGCTTCGATTAAGCCACACTTCAGTCGACTGAATC